>NC_053024.1:678234198-678259145 GCF_003073215.2 Triticum urartu
GAGAACAAAAATGGGACCGTAATCCACATATGCTTGCCTGGATATTTGTTGCTCTGGGCAACCATACCTCCCTCACCACTCTGCGTCCGTGGAGGTACATCGTACTGGTGCCTCCCATGCTCTTATTGCCACTTTTTTTGCTGTTAGTATAACGCCAGCAGTCAAGTCAAGCAATGCTACTGCTAAAGTGATGCCACATTTAACTAATGCCGCTCTCAGTCTAATGCCACCGATAAATTTAAGCAATGCCATTTAATGTCACTGGATTATTTCAGGGTTAGCTGTTGATTGTGGATGTATTAAAGATTTTTCAGCTAAGGCATTCTAATGCTGTTGCACAGCCAGTATACCAACGATGAACTTGTTACTCCTTCAGATTTTTGCACTGTTAATGCTTATAGATTACATACCTCACTTTCATGAGATAAGTTAATTTTTTTGTACAGTGTCACCAAAATGCCAAGGCGCTGATGTCATTTTATTTTGGTTAAACTGCACAGACAATTATGAAGACAAGAGGAAAGGTCAAGAGTGGGCACCTCCTCCTCCGGCTGTTCTCTTGAGGAGGTCTGTATGTTTGTCTCTAATGCCTGTCGACTACATACCTGACATCATGATGTAATGTTAAGTCATTTCCTTTTGTACAGTGTCACTGAATTGTCAAGGCGGTGATGGCATTTTATTTTAGTAGAACTGCACAAAATTTGCTTAAAAGAAGAGGAAAGGTCAGGAATGGCTCAGTTTTTCAGAAAAAACTATGTATGCCTTCCTGACATCAGCCGATGTTGCTTTATTTATTCCTTCAAACAGGTGGTTAGAAAGTCTTGCTACCTTTTCCCATTAAGATTGGAATGCTTATATTTGTGAGTCTATGCTTCAACTAGTTTTACTTTTAGAGTAATCACACTTTCAATATCTATGCAAACAGGGATGCTCAATTTTAGTGGAACTGCACAAAAAGTCCAACTGGTTTCAACATTAGAGCATGTTTTTTTCCAACCTTATATCCAATTGGTGGCACTATGAGCTGTTCATTACGAAGGTACATGGTTTGCTACTATCTTGCTACTCTTTTTGTACTGTCATTAGATAGTAATACTAGTGGTTTGCATGTGAATTTATTGGCAGGGTAGACCTACATTGGAGGTGCAGGACAGGATTCCAATGATTGGATGCTCAATTTTAGTTGTATCGATTTCACCTCTTCCATCACTGCGAACATGGATATCCTTGGTCTGATGAAGAATAGGCGCTATATTTCTGCTCTTGAACCAACAAATCAATTCAGTATGAAATTGTCCAGGGCAAAACATAACTGTATCAGATTGTCCAGTGCAGAACATGACAGATGCTTAAGCGGAAAGAGACATGTTTAAACCGAAAATACAAGGTGTGGTATATGTTTACTAGCTGCTTGATATTTGTGCAGACAGAGATGTCTGCCCGTTGCTATTTGGCAAACAAACAAAGTGCCCGCAATTTTGGTTGAACTGCACAAGAGAATAGTATAGTCACTGCATGCAGTGCCATTTGAAAATAGACACAGAAAGATTGGATAGTCACTTCATGACTGCAGAAAAGTAGTACTGTACTATTTATTGGCCAACACTAGGTGCTTCATTCTTTGGTCTGATTATACAATGGACATCATTTTGCCTAAGTTAAAGTTTGTATTAAAATAGTCTCGCGTGTGATCGAGAGAAGACCAAATCATATTGCAGTGATGTTCCTCCATCATGTGTGCTGTTCATTCTCATGGTTCCAGCTGTTGGTGAAACCACTTATGTTTGCAAGAGGAATTGTAGACTTCACAAACAAAATTTATCTTTCAGTCTGTACTGAATGTTGGCCAATAGAAGCACCCATGTTAGTAGGAAGAAAAAATGTTTTTTCTAGATCTTTGCTTTTAGAGCTACTCCCTCTGTTCCGAATTACTTGTCTTGGATTTGTCTAGATACGGATGTATCTAGACTCATTTTAGTGCTAGATACCTCCTTATCTAGACAAATCCAAGACAAGTAATTTGGAACGGAGGGAGTACATATTTGTATATGATCTGTGAGTCATTGAGATGCATTAACATGTTGATCTTATGTATGGGAATCGTACTAGTTAGTTTAGTTGCGACGCAAGATCCAAAGTGGATGATCTTTGCTTTTGGAGCTACATATTTGTATATGATCTGTGAATCATTGAGATGCATTAACAGTTACTTATTTCTGTTCGCTCAGTGTTTACAAGTTACTGATCGATCACTAGCTAGCCTACAAATGCGCTCCTGGCAGTTTTATTTGCGACGCAAGATGCGAAGTGGCAGTTTTTTGAATAAAAATGCCTACCTCTGAAGAAACTGACAAGCTCGTACGCAAGCAAGTGCCTCCTTATTTCAAAAAAATAGAAAAATGGCTCCTCCTAGTGGATTTCCGACATCTGGGTCCCATGCCATTGTCAACGTAGTCAATAAACGAGAGAATTGCACAACGAGCGGCTGACACCAGGGACCCAGCAGCTCGCCCAGTTATTTTTGTTTTGGGTTAATTTGATAAATGCACTCCAAATCTAAGTGTATCCGAAATGCCACTGAAATTTCCAAACTTTGAAAATGCCATTTCATGCAATTTCTAGTGGCATTTTTCGAAGTCTGGAGTGGCGTTTTTCAAAGTTTGCAAAAATTGCAGTGGCATTTTTCAAAGTTTGGAAATTGCAGTGTCATTTTTATGAATCGCTATAATTGGAGTGGCATTTATCTAATTTGTTTTTGAGACGGAAGCAGGGTGTCAACTGGGGTTGTGCGGGACACTCTGGCCTGTCTAGACAGCCTTTTCTTTTATGTTTACCCCACAGACCAGCCCAGTAGTTTTTTCTTTCTTTCTGAAAGTCGCTTTATCAGGCCTGTTGGGCTGCAAATCTTTCAAGACGAGGAGAGCTTGATTCGGCTGGCCGAGAAAATGTCCTATCAGTAATGAGAAATGGGCAGTACATTTTTAAAACACATCAAACCGGCAATTATTTTTAAATATCTTTTTTTTATTTCGAGATTTTAAATTGCATTGATTTTTATGCGTGGACAATTTATTGGATTTTATATTGATATACATTTATTTTTAAAATTAGTCTGAATGTGACTCGAAATTTCGGGATTAAAAACAGTTCAGACCGCACCGACATATGCAAAATTTCGTATAATTTTTTAACCCTGGCCACAATATGGGCTGTAATGCTAACATGAAGAATATGGGCTCCAAAAAAACCCGTAAGAATTAGCAAATGGCCTGTAAATTATTTGAAATAATGGCAGATGGGATGTATGCTGTTTTCCACATATTTGAGGCTTTCCACATATGGCCTGTATACTGTTGGATGTCCATCCAATGGCCGTCGTGCTTCTTCAATCTCTACTCTTCCTGCTCCAGCCGCTCAAACAAGCACCGGCGGGACTGCCTGCTCCCTCCTCCCCGTGGCCGGCTGTGCTGCCGCGCAGGCCTCACCGCCCCATCGTACTCCCATCGCTGGCCTAGCCATCCATCTACTCACCCACACCTGCTGTTATTCTCCGGCGACGGCAGACGAACCAGTAACCCTCGTACAGTCATACTCCCTCGCGTGGTAAAACAAAAAACAACATCCCGAGTCTTCCCTGCTCCGTGTCTTTCCCTTCCTAGGCTCGCCGTCGTCCACCGCCCTGGTGCTCTCGGCGTGGGCGTGTTAGCGTGGTCAACGACCGACATGCATCCTGGAAGTGGACTGTACGTGGAGAGGCTAACAGCTGGGTCCATGGCCGCACGCAAGAAATGCCTCCTTATTACGCGCAAATAATGATTTCCTCCACTGACATCTGGGACCCACCGAAACGCCCTCTGTATTTCGCGAAAAAACGTTACCGCCGCTGACAGCTCGGACCCACCAGCTATATCTTCGCACACAAGGAAGTGCCCTTCCTTATTACGCACCAAAAAAATGAAATACCCCCGCTAGCTGGGACCAGTATAGTGGGCCTACTAAGTTGACGGGGACGAAGGGCTTTGTCAACTTAGTCAATATGCACGATTCTAGCTCAATGACCGTACGATGTCCATCCAACGGCCATAGTGCTTCTTCAACCTCTGGTCTTCTTGCTCCAGCCGCCCAAAGTAGCGCCGGTCGTGCGACCTGCTCTGCCTTCCGGTGGCGGGCTGTGCTGCCAGCGGAAGGCCTCACCGCCCATACTACTCCCACCGCTGGCCAGCCAATCCTCCACTCCACTCACCCCACACCCCCTGTTATTCTGGCGGCGACGCAGCGCAGCGAACCAGTGAACCTCTGTACTCCTCCGCGTGGGCATCCCACTGCCGCGTCTTCCCTGGCTCCGCATCGTCCCCTTCCTAGGCCTCGCCGTCATCCACCGCCGTGGTACTGTCGGCACGCCGTGGTCAATGTGGTCAACGACCGAATTCCATCGGAAGAATATTGTGCGTGGAGAGGCTGACAGCTGGGTCCACGGCAGCCGCAAGGAAGTGCCTCCTTATTTCGCGAAAAATAATTATTCCTCCACCTAACAGCAGGGACCCACCGGATGGGCCACCAGTATTTTGCGAAAAAATCATTTCCCCCTGACTGTTGGGACCCATCGGACGGGCCACCGTATTTCGCGAAAAAAAACATTCCCCCCGCTGTCAGCTCGGACCCACCGGAAGTGCCTCCTTATTACGCACAAAAAATGAATACTCCCCCGGCTAGCTGGGACCCACCTGTGGTGGGGCTGACTTGTGGGCCTACTAAGTTGACGGGGACGGAGGCTTTGTCAACTTAGTCAATATGCATGATTCTAGCTCCAGTGACCGTACGATGTCCATCCAACGGCCGTAGTGCTTCTTCAACCTCTGGTCTTCTTGCTCCAGCCGCCCAAACCAGCGCGTCGTGCCTCGTGCTCCTGCCTCCCGTGGCCGGCTACGATGCGGCGGAGGCCTCACCGCCCCCTACTACTCCCACCGCTGGCCAGGCCATCCCTCTACTCACCCACACCCCCTGTTATTCTGCGGCGACGGCAGCCTCACACCGCAGCGAACCAGTGAACCCTCATACCTCTACGCGTGGGCATCCACTGCCGCGTCTTCCCCGGCTCCGCGTCGTCCCTCCTAGGCCTCGCCGTCGTCCACGCCCTGGTGCTCTCGGCGCGGCGTGGTCAACGTGGTCAAGGAACGGCAACTTTCCATCGGACGTGGACTGTACGTGGAGAGGCTGACAGCTGGGTCCACGGCCGCAGCAAGGAAGTGCTCCTTATTACGTGCAAAATAATTATTCCTCCACCTGACAGCGGGGACCCACCGGACGGCCACCGTATTCGCCCCCTGACTGCTGGACCCACCAGCTACATCTTCGCAGCGCAAGGAAGTGCCTGACAGTCGGGACCCACCTGGTCGAAGCGTACGTAGCGTTGTCATTCTGGTCGTGAATGTGTACGTACATATATACTGGTGGATGTAGAGGCGCACGTGTCGTAGTAGAGGCGGCCAGGGTGCAAGAAAGAAAATACGGCCACGTATGTGTACATACGTGGCGGGGTCTCGAACGCCTACTCGCGCATACGTACGGCGAGGGCTCGTGTACATGGCTGGGTCGGAACGGAGAAACACGTCGTCGTCATGTTCATGGGTCGGAACGGGCGATGCGTCGTGTTCATCGGGAGGGCTTGGACGGAAGGCGATGGAAACGAGGCCTGGCGTACCGCACAACGGAGGAAACGGACCTCCTACGTTCGAACGGGGTCCTGTTGATCAGGAGGGGTGTGGCGTACCGCAAAATGGAGGAAACGGACCTCCTACGGTCGAAACGGGGGTCCTGTTGATCGGGAGGGGTGTGGCGTACCGCAAAACGGAGGAAACGGACCTCCTACGGTCGAAACGGGGGTCCTGTTGATCGGGAGGGTGTGGCGTACCGCAAAACGGAGAAACGAACTTGTGTTGGAGCGCTACGGGTCGAAACGGGGTCCTGTTCATCGGGAGGGGTGTGGCGTACTCGCAAAACGGGACTCCATGGGATACTGTTCATCTCCACCGTCGACCCCCTCCAGCTCTACGACGCCTCCTACCTCTGCCTCCACCTGCGACTGTTCATCCACTCCACCGTCCACGAGCTACTGTTCATCCACCGTCGACCTCCTCCAGCCTCCACGGGCTCCTGTTCATCCAGCCTCCACCGCGCGCTACTCCACCGGCTACTGTTCAACCACCCCTCCACCGTCTACTGTTCATCCAGCCCTCCACACCACGGGGTCCTGTTCAACCACCCCTCCACGGGCACCCCTCCCGTCTATTCATCCTGCCCTCCACACCACGGGGTCCTGTTCATCCACCCCTCCACGGGCACCCCTCCACCGTCTACTGTTCATTCCAGCCCTCTCCACACCACAGGTCCTGTTCATCCAGAGGCAACGCCACCGCTCACTGTTCATCCACCCCCCCCCAAAGCTCACTGTTCATCCCATCGATCGGCTTCAGTTAGCAGCAGTAGCCAAGGAATCGCTCGATCGGGTTCAGTTAACAGCCATCGATCGATCGCTCGGGTTCAGTAACGCGTAGCCTGCAGTGCAATCGCTCGGGTTCAGTTAGAGCCCAACGCCCTCGCTCGGGTTCAGTTAGAGCCAACGCCTCGCACACACGCGCGTACGTGTACGAGAGAAACGCGCATCGCTCGGCCCCCGACCTCCCACCGTAACCGGGAACTCCCCGAAATTTTCCTCCCCCTCGCTTCTACCACGGTTTTTGTCATGGACGGCCCAAAGAATGTCATGCAGCTGCGTCTCCGGCCCGCCCAGGACGAAAAGCCCATTTTCTGTCATGATTTTTTGTCATAGAAGTAGGAGCCCACCACATCTATGATGATACCGGGTTTTGTCACAATTATCGTCATAGAAGTGTCATATGTATGACAGAAAAAAAATTCGTTCGGCCCAAAATGTCACGGATGTGTCTTTTTTTGTAGTTGCCCATGACGTCTTGCGGTCCTCGTGGGGCCCCGAGAGGGAAATGTAACTCCTGCGGCAGGCCTTGTGGTGCTCCCGCAGTACGAGCTCGTGCCAAAACTGGAATTTGTTTCTTACTACTACCAACTAGTACTAGTAAGGTACACGTGCATTGCAAGCATGAGATTCTGGTGGTTTGTGCATTATGCTTCTACATGTGGAGCTTTCTGGATTCTAACATGTGGCAAAATCTGGTGGAATGTAAGGTTAGGCAAGTTTGATTAACTTAGGCGAGTGTTTGATTCAAGCCACACCTTAGGCAAGCCACACTAAGGCCCCACATGACATACACACAAAAAATGTGGCAAGATTCCCTTAGGCTTGCCAACTTGTTTCTCTCGTTTTGAAGAACTAATAACTTTGCCTAAGCTTAGTTGTGGCAAAGTTAGGGTCTGTTTGATTCAAAGGATTTTCATAGGATCTTTGAAGGATTAGAATCCTTAGGAATTTTTCCTACGTTGGTCGTTTGATTCGTAGGATTGAATCATGTAGAATATTTTCCTAAGGATTCATTTGTACTACGTTTCACAGGAATTCTAACATGCACTCCAACCTCTTGAAAGAAATCCTTTGTTTTTCATGTGACACAATCAAACAAACTCAAATCCTATAGGGATCCAATGAACATGCCATTCCAATCCTACTTTTTTCCTATTCCTGTGTTTCTGCAATCCTATGAATCAAAGAGGCCCTTAGTCATGAATTAAGTTCAACCATGGAGTCTTCTAGATTATACATGTGGCAGAATCTGGTGGATGATATCCAACGGCCAGTAGTGCTCGGATTTGCCATCTTTGTACCGTCGATTGGCTTCATCCAATGACCAACTTTCAAAGTTTTTCACACACTATATAGGGGGTATAGATATAGATGTGCCGGTCCGTTGCAATGGATCCAAAGTATATATATCTATTTAGTGGAGTGCACTCTAAACACATTATCTATTTATTTTTCTCTAACCTTCCGTAGCCATGCAACCAAGCCACATAAGCTTCATGGGTCCCCCCACATCATATTATTCATACTACGTTGATTGAAAAAGATAAATCACCCAAAACAAGATCTTCCGTTTTTTGTTCCTACGATGTTGTGCCGTGCACGTACCTACTAGTTGTATAGTGGTAGTACTAGTAATATAGTATTAGGAGTACAAACTTGGTACTAGTAGGAGTAGTACTAGTACGGAATGCTCCTACTCTATCAACGAGCCCCGTCTGACACCAAATTTCTTGGCTTCCGTGCTACAGCTAGATCTTCCCCTCGTTTCTGTTTTCCAACCCGGCGGCGGGGCGGGGTGTCGGTTTGCTCAACGGTCCCACATGAAAGTGAAAATGCTAGGCAACACGCCTTCCCTAAGCTATGTGTCGTGCCGGACGGGCCGTGTTGTACTCCCGATTCCGGGCGTGTGGGGGTGCGACGCGAACGCGGCAGGCCTTTTCCTTTTACCAGCAATGTGCCCGTGCGTTGCGACGGATCCAAAGTAGTAGAATAGTAGTATTTGTTCACAAACTTGAAAGAAATCACTATTGTTTTGATATACTCCTAATATATTACTCCCTCCGTACCTAAATATTTGTCTTTTTTGAGATTTCAAATGGACTATCACATACGGATTATATAGACATATTCTAGTGTTTCTAGCAAGATGCCCGCGCGTTGCACGAAAGTTGATGGAAAAGGTAAGCACAACTTATAAATTGACGGATGGAGTACTAGACAGTGTGATGCATATAATTAAGCAAAGGAGATCGCAGGATGTCGTGTATTGCTGGGAACGAAAATGCACACAGTCCTAGAATTAAGAATTAAGCCCGGGCCTCCGATGAATGGCATTCGCGGCGTTTGTGAATGTTGGTGTACCAGAAGGCAAGCGAAACTTAATGTGACATCCACGAGGAACGTTACGACCTCTCTCCCTCCTCAACTTAAGTTGCGTCGGGCCACCACGTACCTGGCTGCGCTAAGGAGCGGACGGCTTTTGGGGCCCATGGAACTACGGTCGCGGTGCTTTTCTCCCTAAAAGAGTCACCAAGGTTCGCAGTCCGTGGTTGAAAGGAACGTGGACAGCACCGCTTCGATAGGCCTAGCAGTAGTACCCACAACGTTAGGTCCTCACTGGCCATTTGTACTATATACCTATGTTACATGATTTCCTCCGTAATGTAGGATGTGTTTGGTCGACGAAATCTCTTCTGCAGGGTGAGGCTGCCTCGCGGCGAGGCGACTCAGGTGGACATATTTCGTGGCGTCGGCGGCGAGTCGCAGGTTCCGCCACCAGTTGGAGTGATAGTCGTACGACATATAATAGATGAGCTATCCATACTCCGCCTATGTGCTTCAAGCCTTCCGGCACATGGTGAGACCTATATAGCTCGCAGCTGGTGGCATTGCACTATGTGGGCAGCCCGGGCGCGCGGGCTGGAGGAGTATGGCGATGTCGTCCGCGAGCTTCTTGAGGACGGTGAACTTGTTGCTTGGTGGCAACGATCATCTGGTCCAAACTGAGAGTCGTAGTTGGCGTTCGAAGGCGGCCATCCACCAGCCGGTCTCCAACACCGTCTGGAGACGATCCTCGGCGCCATGCGCAGGCCAGGCTGTCGTGGACCATCTGGCGCAGCCGCTGGCCGCTCACGAGCATCGTCGCCATGGGTCTGGAGTGAGCTCTTTTGGCGCTTAGGTGTAGGTGCTTAGGCAAATGCTTAGGTGCGTATGCATGTGGTAGATGCATTGGAATGGGAGGGGCGCCCTTTATATGAGGGGCAATGAGGGCAAACTGCGGTTGCATTCACATCGTGCAACCTCTTTTTCCCGGACCTCCTCCCATTACTTCCCTCATGCATTAAATGAAGGGGATGCATTGGCCGTTCAACCATATCGGGAACCGCCTACTCCTCCCTCGTCTGCATTAAAGCCGTATTCGGAACTGCGGCCCATGCTGTCAAATCGAATACTCCCTCCGTCTAGGTGAGTATTAAGTCATCTTACGAAAACCAAATAGTAAACACATAGGCGTGGTGCATTAACTCTCACGTTGTTTCTTATTTTTTGACATAAATAGAGGAATCAACCAAGAAGAGATGTGGGGCTTGTATGCTTTTAATGACTTGAGACTATCAAACATGACATGCAGTGGTCAGTTCGTTGCACAAGAACAAATACAACCCACGTCAGCACACACGCATCTTATATAGCATCACATCCAATGGCTATAAAAGATGAATGAGACCAAATTATATCTCATCTAGATGAGTTCTAGCAAAACTGTATTAATAATACTTAGTACTCCTGCGCCATGTATCATATATTAGTATCATGTAGTACTTTATTTATTTATGAGGTATCCAGATGGCACTGCACCGCCAAGAAAAGAGGTAACATCAAAATTATGGACTACTTTTTTGAGTCTGTTGGTAAGGTCCGGTCATAGTCACTTGTTGAAATCTCTAAAAAGACAAATACTCCCTCTGTCCGGAAATACTTGTCATCAAAATGGATAAAAGGAAATGTATCTAGACGCATTTTAGTTTTAGATACATCTCTTTTTATCCATTTTGATGACAAGTATTTTCGGACGGAGGGAGTAGAAAACAGAGTTGGTGATGATGGTGTGCGTGCCATCCTGCAATATAGGCCGTCAGATTTATATCTAATGGATAGGAAAGAAACTATGGCAATTTTGCAAAAATATACCCACACATCTCTCCACGTTCGCAAATAAGGCCTTCCCTCGTTCAACCTTTTCTCTCACAAGATAAACTACTCATACAAATGCATCTTGAGGTGTCCATAGAATTGAAGAGAGGGATGATGTGTGTGTGTGCGCGCGCGATCGATAAAGAGTGCCATCGAATTTGTGTGTTCCCACGTCAAAGATATAGAGTGGCTGGCCTACTAGAACGTGATATGGGACATGTGCAGTTTGTCTCTGTGGCATGGATACCTACCTGCAGCGCTCGACTATCGGTGTGTGGTGGGGGAAGAGGGAGGCCCAATTAACTATAGAGGTACAATGGCTGGTATATGTGTGGAGGAGGAGAGAGGCCTACCTCATGTATTAAGGAGATCGATCTGCCTCATGTATTAAGGGAGATCGATCGGCATCCATGCATATGTGCAGGAGAGGAATAAGGTTGGGAGAGAGACAGAGCTAGAGTGTTGGAGGGGGTGGTAGTGGAGTTGCTTCTAACAAATGGTGGGATAGGCTTGCTAGACAAACGGAGGGCAGGCCCACAATATCAATAAGAGAGGAGATGGTTGCTTGTTGTCTGTGCACGTGCATGTGAGAGACGGGTCAGGAGGCATGCACGAATGATGAGGGGGGACGATGCGGTTGTGGTAAGCAGACGTAACTACATAGGAAGATCAATCGCCCTTTGTTAGAGAAAGGAGAGACATAACTTGTGAGGTACGTTGATCGATGGGGGGGTAGTTAAAGTCGATCTAGGTATATGTTGGGAGATCGATTGGTATACATGCATGTGTGTGTTAGAAGCAAATGAGGCACAAGGAGAAGGATAGAGAGAGAAGGATGCATGTAGGAGGTGGTATGAGAGGCATACTATATCGAGGGGGAGGAGTGTGCGAGTACGAGAACCTTGAAAAGAGTGGTGGGAGTGAGGCATGGATGGTGACAAGAGAAGAGGGGAAGCTTGTGTTTGTGCTAGGCACACCTGGCTAGTGAGTCATATCGATCAATGCGTGCTGTAAAGAAGGAGCTAGGGGGCCTACACACACCGTGGGTGAACGACCTAAAGTGAAAAGACGAATTTGCGCGATGGAGCTAGAGAATGCTGAGGGAGGGTGAGAGGGATGCGGGCGTGTGCATGCACAAGAGAAAGTTAGCGCTAGCTACAAAGATAAGAGGGTTGTGTGGGTGTAAAAGACGAATAGAGATCATATATACTTCATTATAAAAAGCGAATTCGATATTTGAAGAATTTATCATAGTGTTTCAAACCGACGCAATGTGTGAATATATATAACAGGTGATACACATGGTGTGGTTATGAACATGGTATACTACATTTAATATATTTTATCTCTATAAAAAACATGAGAGTTGTTGATGATGGTGTGCCGTCGACTCTCCAGAATAGCCTCCTGATTACTCATGTCTATTATCTGGCGGATAGCCAAGGAACTAATTATGGGTTAAAGTTGCCAGACTCATGTATCATGCATCGTTACGATTCTCTACATACGCTCGCAATCCCTATAGCTCCGTCTATCGAAAACGATATCAATTTATACTTGCGCTATTTGCGAAGCGTAAGTATAGACATTTGGTATATATATAATATGTTAATGCATTGACAGCATACGCTATCATGTCGCATATGAGATAGAGAATTCTATTGCATTACTAGTGCGAGACGTCATACATACATCGATTACAATTCCCTCTCAGGGCATTTTGTGGTAGATGAATGGTACAATGCACTTGCAGCTGCTCAGCATCCACGTGATAGATCTGACTACAGTGGCTCCCGCTGGTCCTAACGATCCGTCTCTCGCTCTTCTTTGTGTGGTGTGAATAGTTTATTTTTTGTTTTCTTTTTGGTTGAGGGAAGTGCGAATTGATTTGGTACGTACAAGTACAATATTACTACACGTTTAGGCTTGTCCCTAAAATTCAACCCGCGTCTTGTTATATCCCGAAAATTCAGATATCGTGCTCCCAAAACTGCGCCTTCACAACCCGCGCCTTGCTATCCCGAAATACAACGCGCGAAAACTCCCTCCAGCTGCCAAATCCCGACACGCAAATCCCCCTTCTAACCCTGAGCCGAAAGGGCCGCTAGTTCAAATCGGTGGGGGTACTTTTGTAACACACCCTACATTTTGGACAAGCGCGTCCCTAAGTCATGCTTCACCCCTCCCATCGCCTCCCAAATCCCAGGCCGCCATAACCTCTCCGCTCCAGCCACGAAACCCCACCCTCCTCCGTCCGCCACGTCACCGCTGCCCAGCCGGAGCCTCTTCCCCGACGACGTCGTCCACCGCAACAGCTCGACGTCCCTCGTCCACCTCCCCGGATGAGGATCTCGTCCATCTCGCCGTCCCGCCGGTTCAGCCGCCCCGTCCTCCACCTCCAAGGAGCTGCTCCGACGATCGCCTCGTCTATCGCGGCTGCTCCATCCCCACAGCGCCGCCTTAACCTGCTCCACCGGAACCGCAGCATCCTCACCGACTCCTCGGACGAAGCCGAGGCCTACTCGGCGCCACCAAAGAGGTTGTACACTCATCGCATGCACCTTCTCCTTAACTCGACCTCCCGGCGCCGACGGTGCTCCATCCCGCACCCCCATGGAGCGGCTACCTTGAAGCCGGCGCCGCGGGCGACATCTCCACGGCGGCTCTCCCCCAGTGCGAGGCCCCTTCGGCGGCGGCGTCCATACCAGCCGGATCTGCTGCTGCTGCTCCGCTCTCGCTCGCTCGCTCGCGCTGCTTGCTGCTGCTCTCGCTCGATCACTCGCTCGCCATGCTGCTGCTGCTCTCCCCTCGCTCGTGCTGCTGCTCTGCTCCGATTAAGCCACACTTCAGTCGACTGAATCGACTTTTGGGTCAGTCGATTTTCAGGGGTTGGGGGGCTCGCCGGAGTTAAGGAAGAACCACCCGCAGCGGGGACGGGGGCTCGCGGGAGAGGTACCCCACTATCTATCTTAGGGTTCAGGGTGGGGGCGGGGGGCCTAGAGGGCTGGCCGGGGCGGCGGTGGCGAGTTGTTTCGGGGCGGCGAGGCGGCGCTGGGGCCGGCGGTTCGGCCGGTGGTGGCTGGCGGCTCAGGGGGGTGCAGGTTGAAGATGAACTGCAGGCCCTCCCTAAACTACATGTCAAGTGCCTCTCTGCTACCATTGCATTCAGTTTCGACAGTAGCATTCAGATTCCACAGTAAATTTCAGTTTCGACAGTTAAGTTCAGAGTCAACAGTTTTTACCTCATCTGTTGTAGTCAGGTGGTTTTTGGTGATGTTAATTTTACATCCATTTTACATCATCTATTGGAGATGCTATTAGAATCCCACTTGAGATTGACGATGTCTGTCTTGTGCTGCTTCAGCCTTGACGTCTTACGGCTCACCGGAGCTGCTCCAACGACAGAACGATCCATCACAACAGAGCAGTGCCCTGGACGCCGTCTACAGATTCCTCAGATCTTCCTCCACACCTCCGACAGCCACCTCTGCCTCAACTGCTTCAG
This sequence comes from Triticum urartu, assembly GCF_003073215.2. Lineage (NCBI taxonomy): Eukaryota > Viridiplantae > Streptophyta > Magnoliopsida > Poales > Poaceae > Triticum > Triticum urartu. Next base: position 678,248,397 of record NC_053024.1, read on the forward strand.
CGACCAACCCAATGATGCTGAGGTCGACACGGCTACGGCAAAGAGGTTGTACACTTGTTGCATCACTTATTACTATACATTCACGTCGATCCATTAGGGCTATTTTGGTTCAACGGAAAAACATCGATCCACTGGTTGTTACCATCACTCTAAATTTCTGCATGCTCTCCTTACATAATCTCACCATATTTTTTTTCGTATGCATGTCAGATATTGTACACAGTCATGCTGAACATGTAGAGAAAAAGAGAAGAGTTTTGCGCGGCAATACAATGTCATGCAGACATCGCTCCATGGTGGGTTCAATGGCAAACCCTCCCCACCCCTCTCCAGATTGTAATCCAGAGGAAGATATCTGTTCTGAGGCGGATTCAGACGCCGCTGACCACTCCTATTTACCCCCAAGGTGTTTGCTCTACCTTGGCATGATGATGTTAGTCATATCATGCATATGTTGCCTTGCAGTGCCTACTTTTGACATCATATATGTCATCTGCTTAGTTTAGACATGTTCTGTAATGCCACCTGTTTAGTTTCTATATCATATATGGGAATTATGCAGTCTCATGTCTTTTAGCCAGCCATAATATATGTGAAATGTGCAATGCCATCCTGTTTAACCAGGCATCATATATTTGAATGATATCTTGCCCATCCTTTTCTTCATTACATTTCCATTTGTCGACAATGTTTGTACATTAAACTACTCTTCCTGTGAATCAGCCATTTGGGTGGGAGATGGAAAAATCTGGAGTGAAAACAAGGCCTTCAGAGCAGACAGTGCTACCTGTCGAAGCAGATCTCTTGTTGGGTCCCGATAGCTCCTCAGAGATGGATTCAGAGACAGATGACCAGTCCTATTCCCCCACTGAGGTGTATGCTCTAACTTGGCACGGTTATACTGCTCATATCATGCATACGGTGTCTTGCATTGCATAGTTTAGACATCATATACACAATATTCAACACCATGTTCTTAGTTTAGACATCATATCGAATTCCCTCTGTTTAGCATATAAATCACATATGTGAATTAAATGATGCGATCCTGATTACTTAGATAACATGTAGGTGAATTATGTCATGCGATCCTGTTTAGTAATTCATCATATCTTTGAATTATGTTATGCTATGCTATCCAGTTTAGATAGACATCATATATGTGAAATTATGTCATGCTATCCGTTTTAGTTAAACAATATACATGTCAACTATTTCATGCCCTCTTTTTTCGACACTATCTATTGCATCTGTCTCTCATACAATGTCTGTACATTCAACTATGTTTCCTGTTTATCAGCCATTTGAATTGGAGCGGGTGATGCTAGTATCTAGCGGACTAAAAACACAGTCTTCAAATAAAACAGTGCTAACTCTTGGTGGAGATAGCACCCCGGTTGTACATGCACAAGAACCAGCCCTACCACACATAACCCAAACTCTTGCAGATTGTACCCCTACTGCGATGGACAGAGAACCAGCTTCACCCAATCTAACCCCAACCCCAGCCGATAGTAACCCAGTTCCTGTTGACACAGCACCATCTCCACCACAGAGCTCTCAAACAAGAGCAATTAGTAAGGCAGCTCCAGTGCCCAAAGGGCCAGTACTATCACGGCGAACCCCAACTCCACCAGTTAGTACGCCTATTCCCGTGGTGGAAGCACAACCAGCTAGTCGTAGTTTAGCATCTATCGCATTTGATGTTGTTAAATCGTATGTGCGTATCTTCCCATCTTGGAAATATTATACTGAAGATGAAGGAAAATGCCAGTTGTAGGTGTTTGTCCAGGAGTTATTTGTAAGTAATGTTATTCATGGCAATGACTTTGCTTCGTCTCATACATCCAACCTCCATGATGGTTATAATACAATTTTTTTCCCATTTTTCTCTATAGAGAAGGACCGATTTGGAAATTCAGGATGAGGTAACCTGTGCTAATACCTCTGCTATCTTCAAGAATGCTTGGTGGCAGTATCGGAATTACCTGAAGAAAACGTACTTCACCAGCAAACAAACTCATCAAATTCCCTTACGTTCTCCTGAGACACATTTACTGGACGATGACTGGGAACGCCTTGTTCTGTTCTGGTCCCGAACCAAGAATGTGGTAAGGTCTATGAGCTCATTTTCTATTTTTAAGTATTTTATTCTTGCGTCTTACTGTACTCTATTCATGTAGAACAAGTGCCTAAACATGAAGAACAACTATTCTAATTTAAGATTCCATTGCTATCATAGTTCAAAAAAGCGCTAGGCGTTAATTGTGTCTTTTGCCACCGCCTTGCGCTTTACTGACCAAAGCGCATGCTTATGCGCAGTTATGCATAGATTATGCGTAGTTATGCGCAATGTGTTTTGCCAACGCCTGGAGCCTAGGCGCGCTTAAGCGCTCGCTTAGGCGCACCTTTTTTAACTATGATTGCTTTGCTCTTGTATCACTGTATTTACTCATACAAACTTATTTTTAAATTGAAGGATCCAATCGAAACTCCAATGGCACAACAGGTATGTTCATGCATGTTTCTTTAATAGGTATGCTCTTATCAATAGCTCTGTTGATTTCAATTTCAATTGTGTATACAGTTGACTTTCATATCATGCACATTACTAGCATCACAACAGAGCCAATAGTGTTGTTGTACATGTAGACCCGTGGTACCCATCTAAAATCTTGTTGTGCCGTGTAGTTTCCCACGCTTTGTATTCTTTCACTACTGCTTTGTCTTGAACTGATATGATTTGAACTGTGTCTCTATTTTGATTTGGCAAGACAATGCAGTGACCATAGGACATAGATATATGTTTGTTTGATGCTTTTATTATGTACTAGTACTTGTCAATAGAAGACATGGTAGTTTAATCCTGTCCACCTTACTGATGAACTGGTTCACCGAAATGAGTTTCATATACTAGTACATGCTAAACTTGTTATGTGTCTGCTTGTTTCTTCTTTTAGAATGCTGACAAAATATTTGGGAAGAGTGCCTTATTAAGAAATGGTAAAGGAAGTAATGCATATAAGGTTCAGGATAGTGACACATCCTTGTTGGTCTCCAACAAAGCTGATAAAACAGCTAAGGAAGACTATCTTGAAGACAGCGAGACAACCCCAAAGTCCTGTCTTGGTTTAGTGTTCGGGTTACTGGCCACTACCTCTTACACAAGCTATTCAAACTCACTGTATGAATTAGTTCCGTTTCTTGAGTCTCAACTACAAGCTGAAAGACATCGATCAGCTGTGCTGCGACAAGAAGTGGAAGGACTGCGGAAGTCCCTGGAGCATTCAAATGCATACTTTCTGGTGCAACAGCAAGCGTTGGAGGATTTTAGCGCCAAAGAGGACAAAGCTAATCAGCTTGCTAAGCTTATTGCCAGCATGGTGGATACCCAGGATAACGTTTCTTGAGCTCTTCTGAAGTTGTTTCAGTTATGCTCTTGTTTTGCTGCCGCATTTATTTGCACTGGTGGCCAATTTTGACGGCCAGTGTATGTAATGTGCTGCTTTGTTCCCTATATTTGCGTTGGTGGCGAACTTTGATGCCCAGTGGATGTAATATGTGTAATAGCGGTAATAGGCTAGCGTTAATTGCTTGATTATTTATTTCCTTATTGTCTTGTTTAGTTGTTTGCTTGTAGTCACTGCAGTTCTTTTTCTGTTTTTTTCTAGTGGCCACAATAGCCTATTTTTGGTAACTAGGCCAAAATAATCATGGCAACACACGGACTGTTGTAACCATGGGCCTCCTGCATGCCGTATGATCCATGGGCCTTCGTTCGGCCGTAGGATCCATCGGCCTTCTATACGGGCCTTAGGGCCCATGGGTCTTCTACGGGCCGTAGGGTCCATGGGCCTTCTACGGGCCGTCCTATCCATGGGCCTCATACGGGCCGTAGGATCCATGGGCCTTCTATGGGGCGTATCATCATTTCGCCAATCATGGGCCATACTATTTGTGGACCATAACGGGCCGTTAACATGTCGTATTTGATAACTCTATGAAAACAGTCCAACGGTTTTTTACATAAAAACGGCCCAACGTATTAACGGTCCGCAAATGGGCCGACTGTAACGACGGGCTGAATTTGGCCCATAAGCAGAAAATGACAGTAACGGGCCGTATGTAACCGAATGCTGCAAATGAGCCCAAGAATCAATGGGCCCTGAGAAGGCCGAAAGATAACTTGGGCTGGAAACGGCCCAATGGAATAACGGGCCGTTAATGGGTATAAAGTGATACACTGTTCATTACGGGCCAGTTTCACCACGGGCCGTTAATGGGCCAAGAGTTACAAAGGTCCTCATATGGGCCGAAAGAAGTCATGGGCCACACATGGGCCAGAAGTTAAAACGGGCTGAATCATATTGGACGGCCCAGATGACGCTACTGGGCCTAATTCGGATAGGGCGTAACGGGCCCTGGGTTAGCAGGCTGTAAATGGGCTATATGCGAACAGGCCGTTAACAGGCTTTCCGTGGGCCGGCCCGCCACCTTTTGACCAAGTCAAACGGGCCGGCCTTTTCACATGAATGGGCCTCTGTTGGGCCGTGCCACGTGTCGCCGTATCATAGGCGCCTTCGGTCCAATGAGTGGATGACATTTGTCCCAACGGTGAGCTGACACGTGTTTCCTCCAGCCAATGATGATTTTACAAGTGGAAAATCCCCATTGGTCGGGGCTGTTAACGGGTTATCGGATCCAAAACCCGACCCGATAGCTTAACGATGTTCCGTTACGGTGGATGCCATGTGTCGGTCACCCTTGACGAAAGCACTTCTGTGACGCGTGATTTACCGTCATGGAAGTGGACACTTCCGTGATGATAATTTTGGTAATGTCATGGAACACTTCTACGACAGCACATGTATGACTATCTTGATTCTATCATAAAATTGTCATGGATGTACATGCATGACAAAAAACGCGACCTACTGTGACAAACACGTATCATCACGGAAGTGTATTTTTTTGTCCACCATTGCTAGCCTCTCTAGTACCGCGCAACTTTCGCCGGTACCATAAACCCACCATATACCTTCCTCAAAACAGCCACCATACCTACCTATCATGGCATTCCATAGCCATTCCGAGATATATTGCCATGCAACTTCCATCATCATCATATACATGACTTGAGCATTCATTGTCATATTGCTTTGCATGATCGTAAGATAGCTAGCATGATGTTTTCATGGCTTGTCCATTTTTTGATGTCATTGCTACGCTAGATCATTGCACATCCCGGTACACCGCCGGAGGCATTCATATAGAGTCATATCTTTGTTCTAGTATCGAGTTGTAATATTGAGTTGTAAGTAAATAAAAGTGTGATGATCATCATTATTAGAGCATTGCCCCAGTGAGGAAAGGATGATGGAGACTATGATTCCCCCACAAGTCGGGATGAGACTCCGGACTTTAAAAATAAATAAAAGAGGCCAAAGAAGCCCAAATAAAAAAGAGGCCAAAGAAGCCCACCAAAAAAACAAAAAAGGAGAGAAAAGGAGAGAAGGGGCAATGTTACTATCCTTTTACCACACTTGTGCTTCAGAGTAGCACCATGTTCTTCATATAGAGAGTCTCTTGAGTTATCACTTTCATATACTAGTGGGAATTTTCATTATAGAACTTGGCTTGTATATTCCGATGATGGGCTTCCTCAAATGCCCGAGGTCTTCATGAGCAAGCAAGTTGGATGCACACCCACTTAGTTTCAGTTTGAGCTTTCATACACTTATAGCTCTAGTGCATCCGTTGCATGGCAATCCCTACTCACTCACATTGATATCTATTGATGGGCATCTCCATAGCCCGTTGATACGCCTAGTTGATGTGAGACTATCTTCTCCTTTTTGTCTTCTCCACAACCACCATTCTATTCCACCTATAGTGCTATGTCCATGGCTCACGCTCATGTATTGCGTGAAAGTTGAAAAGGTTTGAGAACATCAAAAGTATGAAACAATTGCTTGGCTTGTCATCGGGGTTGTGCATTGAATATTTTGTGTGGTGAAGATGGAGCATAGCCAGACTATATGATTTTGTAGGGATAACTTTCTTTGGCCATGTTATTTTGAAAAGACATGATTGCTTTATTAGTAGGCTTGAAGTATTATTGTTTTTATGTCAAATGATAGACTATTGCTTTGAATCACTTCGTATCTTAATATTCATGCCATGATTAGATATGTGATCAAGATTATGCTAGGTAGCATTCCACATCAAAAATTATCTTTTTTATCATTTACCTACTCGAGGACGAGCAGGAATTAAGCTTGGGGATGCTGATACGTCTCCGTCGTATCTATAATTTTTGATTGTTCCATGCCAATATTCTACAACTTTCATATACTTTTGGCAACTTTTTATACTATTTTTGGGACTAACATATTGATCCAGTGCCCAGTGCCAGTTCCTGTTTGTTGCATGTTTTTTGTTTCGCAGAATATCCATATCAAACGGAGTCCAAACGGGATAAAAACGGACGGAGATTTTTTTGGAATATATATGATTTTTGGGAAGAAAAATCCAACGCGAGACGATGCCCGAGGGGCCACGAGGCAGGGGGCGCGCCCCTGACCCTCGTGGCCACCCCGTAAGGCGGTTGATGCCCTTCTTTCTCCGCAAGAAAGCTAATATCCGGATAGAGATCGTGTTAAAATTTCAGCCCAATCGGAGTTACGGATCTCCGGGAATATAAGAAACGGTGAAAGGGTAGAATCTGAGAACGCAGAAACAGAGAGAGACAGAGAGACAGATCCAATCTCGGAGGGGCTCTCGCCCTCCCATGCCATGGAGACCAAGGACCAGAGGGGAAACCCTTCTCCCATCTAGGGAGGAGGTCAAGGAAGAAGAAGAAGGAGGGGGGCTCTCTCCCCCTCGCTTCCGGTGGCGCGGAGTGCCACCGGGGGCCATCATCATCACCGCAATCTTCACCAACAACTTCACCGCCATCATCACCAACTCTTCCCCCCTCTATGCAGCGGTGTAACCTCTCTTTACCCGCTGTAATCTCTACTTAATGGTGTCAATGCTATATATTATTTCCCAATGATGTATGGCTATCCTATGATTTTTGAGTAGATCCATTTTGTCCTATGGGCTGTTTGATGATCGTGATTGGTTTGAGTTGCATGTTTTATTATTGGTGCTGTCCTATGGTGCTATCCATGTTGCGCAAACGTGAGGGATCCCCGCTGTAGGGTGTTGCAATACGTTCATGATTCACTTATAGTGGGTTGCGTGAGTGATTGAAACACAAACCCGAGTAAGGGGGTTGTTGCGTATGGGATAAAGAGGACTTGATGCTTTTAATGCTATGGTTGGGTTTACCTTAATGATCTTAGTAGTTGGCGGGATGCTTGCTAGAGTTCCAATCATAAGTGGATATGATCCAAAAGTAGATAAAGTATGTTTAGCTTATTGCTCTCCCTCATATAAAATTGCCAATAATGATTACCCGGTCTAGTTATCGATTGCCCTAGGGACAAATAACTTTCTCGTAACAACACCTCTTTACTAAACTACTTAGTTGTGTCCTTACCTATAACAGCCCGTACTTTTATTACGTAATCTTTATTATCTTGCAAACCTGTCCAACAACACCTACAAAGTACTTCTAGTTTCATACTTGTTCTAGGTAAAGCGAACGTCATGCAAGCTGCGTAGAGTTGTATCGGTGGTCGATAGAACTTGAGGGAATATTTGTTCTACCTTTAGCTCCTCGTTGGGTTCGACACTCTTACTTATCGAAAACTGTTGCGATCCCCTATACTTGTGGGTTATCAAGACCTTTTTCTGGCGCCGTTGCCGGGGAGCAATAGCGTGGGGTGAATATTCTCGTGTGTGCTTGTTTGCTTTATCACTAAGTAATTTTTATTTGATGTTCTTAGTTGTTCTTTATCTTTAGTTATGGATATGGAACACGAAATACCAAAAAAATTAGGTGTACTTTCTGCTCATGGAGATGGGGAACCTCCTAAAACCCTCGATGCTGGTTATGTGAAAGATATTATGTACTACTTTAATAATCCTGAGAAAACCCCATTCAATTATGTAATGGGAGTAACGTTGGATCAACGTGAATACTTTAGGGATTACCGCTTGACACAAAAAGGGAAACTATTATGGGATCAAATTCATATATTGAATTGGTATGCTAGGCAACTATGCTTGAGATATGATTATACTTGTTGCTCTAGGATGAAGGCTCCACACCTTCCCTTTTTATGCGAATTTAATGATAATAAAACCTTAGCTTCTTATGCTAATGGTATATATGATTACTATGATGTGGAACAAATAGAAGAATTTGTTGCTTTTATGGGTGCTTATGAAATTGAATCTATGTTTAAAGAGTTTGAAGATTTTGATGATTCGGTTTATAGACCTGAAAATTTAGCTATCCTTAAATATTGCTATGAGAATTATGAATACAATTCCGATATTAATGCACTTATTGAGAAAGTCTCCGCTGTCCAAGAAGAGACTAATATTTTGCAGGAATCTATGGAAGAAGAAGTTGATGAAACTGTGAGCTCATTGGATGAAAAAGATGAGGAGGAGAGCGAAAGAACAAAAGGAGGAAGAGCGGATTGATCACCCATGCCCACCTTCTAATGAGAGTAACTCTTCAACTCATACATTGTTTAATTCCCCTTCGTGCTTGAAATCCCAAATTTTCAATTTGGAATGTTATACATTAGATCATCATTGCATATCATATTTTATTTTGCATTTTGGTTGATCCTAGAAAATTCTACGCAACTCAAGGACCCACGGAGAGAGTTGGGGATTTCGTTATTTCATATTTGAGTTTTCTCAAATTTTGAGAATAGGATCATTTGATTTTATTTATTTTATCGTCAATTATTTCTATTACAAAAATATGAGAGAGGGAATAAAATGACTTTCCCAAAATAGAGAAATATTGAGGATTTAATAATAAAATCAAATAAGATTTTATTTAGGAGTTTTTCGGTGTTCTATTTAAATTTAGGAAAAATGTGCGTTTTTCAAAATTGCAATTAGGGCCCAAATAAATGTTCACTTTGTCGGGCTTGATTTTAGAAGCCCGGGAAAATTTATTTCGGGATTTTTGGAGTCCGTTTAGTATTTTTTTTATTTTCGAGCGGAAATAAATTTAAAAAAAACGAACCGACCTAACGGGCCGTGTCCGACTAGGACTCTGGCCCGACTAGGCTTTATAAGCCGAGGCCCAGCCCCGGGGAACCCTAGCCTCCCCAGCCCCAACCCTAGCCGCCGCCCGGTCCCGCCGCCACCGCCGCCGCTACCGAGGTTCACCGCCGCGCCTCGTTTTTCGTGTCTTTGGTTTTAAAAAAAGAAAAACTGATCGGTTTTCGTCGGTTTTCGTCGGTTTAATAGATTTGGTTTTTTTAAATAGATCGGTTTTTCCGGTTTATTTATTTTAGCGAGCGTTCGTCATTTTTCTTTTTCTCGGATTAAATCCGCGATTTTTCTGATCGCGATTCCTGATCCGATTTTCGTTTTAGTTTAACTTTTCGCTCGTTTATCGGAATCAGGCGATTCAAGCGCCTAGAGTTTCGTCTCGAAACCCTCTATCCGTTTAACCAACTTAAACAAGATTTTGCTACTATAAAATTTGCCCTAGATCCAGATTACTAAACGAAGTTGTTTTCTTCCGCCGTTTGACTTTCGTTGCTTCCGTCGATTGATTCTTTTTGCCAACCGGAGTTCTTAAGTTGAACCTTCTGGGTTAGATCTCTTATTTGAGTTTTACCTATGCATTAGTTGAGTACTTATTGTATGCTTGTTTGTTTGCCTGCGATAGAGTATCCGGAGTGCGCCGCCTGTTACTTCGAATCGCTAGGTTTCCCGGATCATCAGCAAGGCAAGTAACACTTGGACCATACCTTTTCTACTACCCAGTTTTATTGCATTAGATCAATCCTCACACATTGCATGATGTAATTCTATTAAATTGTGGGATGGGAAGTAGATGGAGGTAAGTACCTTATTTACCTGTTTATTATCAAACCTTTGGGAGTTACTTCTGCGTTTGCTTATTATGCCATGCTATGCCAGTAGACGTGGATTGGGTGAGTGATATCCATGACAGATGTGAGATTGTAATTAATGGTTTATCTAAGGTGGCAACTTAAACACACATCTGGGTGGATTGAGGCACCTGGGTATTAGGACTTGCCTGTTTTCTTTTGGACCGCCACCCAGGCTCAAAGGGATCATGAGATTATTCATACTAGAAACTTCCGTGTGCAGCCACAAGCTATTATGGGCTCTAGCATAGTTGACTAAGTTGTGCGAACTCTTACAGTGGTAGACTAGCAGATGTAGGGGATGTAGGTGTACGGTCTACCCGATCGTAAGGTGCTAGCGCTTCTGAAAGACTATGTCTCGGTCATCCGTCTTCTCAAACGACCATGTAGTGCGAGAAACCAAACGGAGGCGATCGAGTCTTGTGGGGAAAAGTGCGCAAACCTCTGCAGAGTGTAACTAAACTAATCATGGATTAGCCGTGTCCCCGGTTATGGACATCTTGAGTATCTAGTACTTGGATTATTCATGTGAATCTCAACATGTTACTCTAATTAATTTGTTGGGTTTTATGATGATTGCTTAATTGGGAGAGAATGCTGTCAACCATTCTCAATGTTTAACAACCACCATGATAGTAATTAATTTTATTCCTTTGCAGTAGGGTTGCTACGTGTTCCTATATCTCCTCCGCTCACCATGATAAACTGT
>NC_053024.1:678260145-678271036 GCF_003073215.2 Triticum urartu
CCCGTTTTACTATACAAATGCTATTCAAAGCTACTCCCTCCTTCCATCTATATAGGGCCTAATGCGTTTTTCGATGCTAACTTTGACCAAATATTAGAGCAATGATATATGACATGCAACTTACACAAAGCACACCGTTAAATTCGTCTGTGAAAGGTTCTTTCAATGATATAATTTTCACATTGTGCATGTCATGTACTATTAATCTTGTCAATAGTCAAAGGCGGTCTTAAAAATCTCATTACGCCCTATATAGATGGAAGGAGGGAGTATGAATCCATGTTATGTCCGATTAAATTTTTTTGCTTGCTGTATAATGCATGTAACCTACTCATACCAACATTTTAGTGCATTCCAAATGTCTATACTACCGCTGCAATTCGAACTAAATTTGAATTCGTTTCTCTATTTCAATAAGAATCTACAATCATGATTGTTGCCAACTTCAACCATCATAGTTTCCTTGCTATCCGCCAGATATAAATCAGACGGCCTATAATGCAGGATGGCAGGCACACCATCATCAACAACTCCGTTTTTTATAAGAGTAGAGATAAAACATATTAAATGTAGTATACCATGTTCATAACCACACCATGTGTATCACCGTTATATATATTCACACATCCGTCGGTTTGAAACACTATGATAAATTCTTCAAATATCCGAATTCGCTTTTTATAATGAAGTATATATGATCTCTATTCGTCTTTTACACCCACACAACCCTCTTATCTTTGTAGCTAGCGCTAACTTTCTCTTGTGCATGCACACGCCCGCATCCCTCTCACCCTCCCTCAGCATTCTCTAGCTCCATCGCGCAAATTCGTCTTTTCACTTTAGGTCGTTCACCCACGGTGTGTGTAGGCCCCCCAGCTCCTTCTTTACGGCACACATCGATCGATATGCCTCTCTAGCCAGGTGTGCCTAGCACAAACACAAGCTTCCCCTCTTCTCTTGTCACCGTCCATGCCTCACTCCCACCACTCTTTTCATCGTTCTCGTACTCGCACACTCCTCCCCCTCGATATAGTATGCCTCTCGTACCACCTCCTACATGCATCCCTCTCTCTCTATCCTTCTCCTCGTGCCTCATTTGCTTCTAACACACACATGCATGTATACCGATCGATCTCCCAACATATACCTAGATCGACTTTAACTACCCCCCCATCGATCGACGTACCTCACAAGTTATGTCTCTCCTTTCTCTTACAAAGGGCGATTGATCTTCCTATGTAGTTACGTCTGCTTACCACAGCCACATCGTCCCCCCTCATCATTCGTGCATGCCTCCTGACCCGTCTCTCACACGCACGTGCACAGACAACAAGCAGCCATCTCCTCTCTTATTGATATTGCGGGCGTGCCCTCCGTTTGTCTAGCAAGCCTATCCCACCATTTGTTAGAAGCAACTCCACTACCACCCCCTCCAACACTCTAGCTCTGTCTCTCTCCCAACCTTATTCATCTCCTGCACATATGCATGGATGCCGATCGATCTCCCTTAATACATGAGGCAGATCGATCTCCTTAATACATGAGGTAGGCCTCTCTCCTCCTCCACACATATACCAGCCATTGTACCTCTATAGTTAATTGGGCCTCCCTCTTCCCCCACCACACACCGATAGTCGAGCGCTGCAGGTAGGTATCCATGCCACAGAGACAAACTGCACATGTCCCATCTCACGTTCCAGTAGGCCAACCACTCTATATCTTTGACGTGGGCACACACAAATTCGATGGCACTCTTTATCGATGCGCGCGCACACACACACACATCATCCCTCTCTTCGATTCTATGGACACCTCAAGCCGATGATACCTCCACTCTCTTCTCGTGGATCGCCCCCTCTATATATATGTTATATCCAGGACTCTATTTCACACACATTGCATATGTTAAATTTTTTGATTGACCCCCCCCCACAAAAAAAACTCTCAAGAACCCACACACTATATCTCTCTAGGTTTGTATCTCTCTCACACAACCCCACGTAGGTGGTGTACATATACAAGAAGAGAATAGGTGCACCGTGCACGTACTCACGCTTCGTGCCCAGCCACACCCGCGCGGGTACACGGTGGAGCTCATTTCTTTACGAAATGGCAGCCCACGTGCTAATTTGAACGCATGTAGCGGTTGTTTACCTAGGGAGGTCGTGTACCACGCGTGCACGAAACAAAGTTCGACTTGACGCGTTGCCGCGTTATTTTTAAATAAAGTTATAGCGCTCAATGGCACGTACACAGAATATAAAACGATTTTTATGGAGGAAAAGGTAGTCCGCTCTTCAGAGTATCTCACACAAGGCTCCGGTGGCCTCTCTCTCTCTCTCTCACCGTTGGTCACTGATCCGGCCGCATCCCGTCCGCCGGGGAAAGGGAGTGCGGTGGCCTCTCTCTCTCTCACCGTTGGTCACTGATCCGGCCGCATCCCGTCCGCCGGGGGAAAGGGAGTGCGGTGGCCTCTCTCTCTCTCACCGTTGGTCACTGATCCGGCCGCATCCCGTCCGCGGGGAAAGGGAGTGTGGTGGCCTCTCTCTCTCTCTCTCACCGTTGGTCACTGATCCGGCCGCATCCCGTCCGCCGGGGGAAAGGGAGGAAGTGCATCGTTTCTCCGTTCGACGGCGCCGAGGCAGCACGTCCCGATCTGCGGTACACGCCGTTCTCTCTGACCAAGCTCCGGCGCGGCAGGGCCTACGCCACCTGCTCGCAGATTCCGCCCGCCGCCGCTCACCTAGTTACATCCCGACGACCTCCAGGTATCCCCTCCGGCCTTGCTCCACTGCCTGTTTTCCCACGTCGCTGCATGTGGATCTTCCATAGTTCTTTGCCCAAAACGTAGCTCGTCCGGCGTACTTTCCATATTGCATTCTCGTCCTCACACCGTTTTAGACAAACACAACCGTGTTGTTATCTTCCCTTAGGACAAGGAATATGCTTCTTTTTTGTCGTCGCATGTGTCATCAACTGTTATTGGCCAGTAATTGTTTCCTTTCTACCTCTTTTTTGCAAACAGGGCTATCCATTTCACGTCGTTGCTATTGCGACCTTTTGGTGAACTGCACAAATCACTTTTTTCTTAAGAGTGTTTTGTGCAGTTGTACTAAAATGTCACACGGGCAACGTCTCTACATTTCAGTGCGACTGCACAAAGGGAGATTGGTTTTGCTCTATCCTCCTCATCCAACTCCGAGCCTAATCTTCTCCAACTAGTTAGTCTTAAGAGAGACTGCAAAGGTGACCGGCTTCTATTTGTGTGTTTATTGTTTCATCAGCAGTCCTCTGTTATCGTAATCACACTTGATATCTTTGGAACAGGGACGCTCAGCTCCATTTTAGTGGAACTGCACAAAATGATCGGAATGTTGCATGCTCTAGACAGCTACTTTTTTCCCAACATGCCTTGTTGATTTAGATAGAGCTGGGGGACGTTGCTGTCAATGAAAGCATGGATCAATTTTAATTTAACACCTTCTCACAACTTTGTCTTCAGTTGTGATGTAATTATTAGCTCTGATCTGCTAATAATTGACATGCATTAGCAAGGAAGTTAGTTTTTTATTGTTTTCGAAAGAGCATCGATGGCAAGACACGCGAAACAAAAGCTGAAAGCTCACACCATTGTACAATTTCATGTCGCTGGAAAATTATTTGTATAGTACGTCAATTATGTAAACAAATGATGGAAGCTTGATAGCATTGCCAGAAGCCTCTTCATCATCCGGGTCCATGTGCCATGCACAAAATTATACTCCTTTGTTCCTAAATATTTGTCTTTTTACAAATTTCAAACGGGCATATTTTAGAGTGTAGATTCACTCATTTTGCTTCGTATGTGTACTCCCTCCGTTCCTAAATATTATATTCGTCTTTCCAGAGATTTCAACAAGTGACTACATACGGAGCAAAATGAGTGAATCTACACTATAAAATATGTCTATATACATCCGTATGTGCCAGTCCATTTGAAATCTCTAAAAAGACAAATATTTGAGTAGTCACTTGTTGAAATCTCTAGAAAGACAAATACTCCGGAGTATATTTAAGAACCGAGGGGGTAGTGCACAACCGCATGGGAGACTCAGCCCGGTCGTTCCGCCGCATTAATAGTGAGTAATGAGTAATCAAATCATAAGCCCCACTTTTCCCACTGTAATTTCCTCTGAAGAAGCAACCATCAATACGCTCTTCTTTGAATTTGCTCATATTAATCCATCTGTCACTGTTTATACAGCGCGCTTCAGAAAAAAGAAAAAAATCTGTGGGACCAAGGCGACTAGCGATCGGCCTGAAAAATAGCATTGGTAGTTATAGTACGGCGTCTATTACTAGAGGGAATAATGCGTACACACATGCATGCAGTGCTTCCACCCCAGGTACACACATGCATGCACTCCGTAGTAGTGTCGTACATGGAGAGAAAATTGTGGACTTGCTTGCGGTTACCACGCCCTAATTAATTGAGCATTAAACCAAACGCGTCTAAAGTCTCTCTGGTGGTGGAAATGCATTGAGAGAAATGCATCATAATGAAGCACGCCCTATAAACTGTAACGGAGGGTGGAGTATGAAGGTGCAAAACCAAGTACGCGTACTACTGCGCTTGGCTCTTCGCCCCTTCATGAAGTCGAACAATGATGGTACTCCACATGTTGGGTACTACAGTGTATGCTCTGACATTCTGACACCGAATGGACTGATGCATGTCCACCGAGGGTAGGTTGCATTAGTCAAAAGGCGTAAGCGAGCTTCACCTTGTCCTGCAAGCTTCTCCTTGTTCTGCGAGTTGATGGGACACACCAAAAAGTAGTGCTAGTCCATACTCCCTCCTTTCCGGTTAATATGGCTTAATCTTTTTTGCGGGTAAATGAGAGAGCTTTATTCATATATAAGCATTCTTAGGACGATCAGCCAAGACACTGGTCACTAGGAAGCGAGGTACCCCGCAAAAAAAGAAGTAGGAAGCAAGGTGTTTCATCAAGACATCTCTCGACCACATTCAAAGTGCAACAAGCACGGTTCGCACGAAGATGCGCCGCATGGTTTGCTGACCTGTTTACATGCTGAATAACAAAAAAAGAGGAAATATTACTGAGCGCTACTATTTGTAACAGGATATGAGCCAGAATTAAGCGAGAATTGTGGCGAGTGTTCCATGCAATCAACTTCCATTATCACATGCGAGAACCCTCGAAGAGAACCAAATTTGTTGAAGATTGCTTTATCACATTTTAAAATTATAATAAGAGTGCAGACGCTCCTCCATCTAGTTCCTAGTACTAGTATAGACGCTAGCGCTTTATGGGACAAGGGACTTTATAGTTAGTCTAGTACTAGTATCAAAACACCTTAGCGACGCATTGGCTATTCGGGCTCAGTTACATACTCCGGCCGAATCGCCACGCTATTTCAAGAAATGGATTCAGAACCAACTGTTTGATCAAGAGCGTCTGCGGGACTCAGATTTCTGAAATAACCCACGCTTCGGTCGGATCAACATACGATGCAGTAATACATACCAGAAAAGCAACAGAAGAGAAGAAAGGAGGAAATCACAGAAGCGAGAAGTCGCTCGGGGGATTAATCATAGGCAAATGATTACTCAGGTTATTACGTATAGAAGAGAGAGAAGCAACAGAAGAGCCCAGAGTATGTCGGATTATAACTATAGTAAGTTATTATTTACTTATATATTAGTGCTACTAAGTAGTCATACGTAGTATATATATATATTGCCTATTTCTTCCACCCCCCCGCCTGCCACACTACCCCCCGCGCCCAATCCCCAAGCGATGGGGACTAGGGGGAAGCAGTGCCTGTACCACGCGTGAGCGGGATTGTGTGTATATAGATAGGTCAGATTTTTGAAATGACATTGTTGTGTAAAAAACAAATATGTTGTTGAGGAATTTGATAGATTTTAGATATGTTAAGCAGAGGCAAGAGTATTCCCTCAATCAAATCAACCTGCTGCAATAGTACTAACTATACTAGTCAGGGACGAATTTGACAAGAGAAAGCATAGTAGTATCAAACTGAAACACAATTCAGTCGCAAAACAACCACCAGCCTTACTTAGTACGTGAGCATCAAGCACACACACATCATACAGGTGCATCTTAGAATAATATTTAACTGCCCGTTCTGTAGAGTGCTGATACAAGTTGACAGAGCAATGCCATTTATACATGTCCTATTTATAGAGCTCAGGTTGATCAGTTCAACACAAAGAAGCAGTTTGAAGCACACACACGCGGCATACAAAGAACCAGCAACATCACTGTCAATCTGCAATATCATAGTAGTCAGCGGCTACATGTAAATCAGCGTTTCTTACCTTAGGGGGTGAACCTGATTTCCTAGTCTTCTGGGCAGCCACAGCTTCATCGTGCACCATTCCTTTAGTGAACGCTTGCACTCTCTGTCATGTAGAAGCTCCTGTATCAACATATCCATACACGAATAGATTTGATTACTGAGGAGCTAAAATGCGTATTAGCCGTATTGCTCACAACACTCCTTGCCTCGTCAGCCTGCGCTAGACAAGTGTCCTAAGAGACGCTGTTGCGTCCATTATCAACCATACCCATGGATAATCACAAAATTATACTGAAACCTAAAAGTATAGTGAACTAGCTGGTCAAGTTGCTGGGTTCTTAGATGAGTCACAACCTATGGGATCACAAAGGAATGCGCCCCTTAACTACGTGCGGTGCTGGCGCGGGAGATCTCCCCATAACACTTAAATCCTTGTAGCACCATCTGCTCGTGCCAAATGAAGGGTTTCGCCTGTAGCAAGAGTAGAATCTACAAAAAACAGTGGGATAGCTGACCAACCAAATGACATATCCTACTTAATTTCCACTATGGAATATTTATGCAAGCGCAGCAGAACGAGCCAACCAAGAGAACCAGGGCACGTCGGGTGTATCTAAATAAATACAACAGCTACATGCTCCATCCCAATACGCCATTTAAGAGGTAATGGACGGTTCCTATCGTATATAACACGTGGTATCACATTACCCCTGTCCGAAGCAGGAATTACCCAGAGGTAGGACTATCAGTGGTGTGGACAGGCAACATCTCTGTCCGTGGTCGCCTGTGCGCAAAGAGCTGGGCCACCACCATAGAGAAGAGATGACCAGCAACACGAATCGCTACATTGCATCTTCCAATGCCTCACAGAACGTCTGCGGTGTCGTGTCGGCTTGTCCGTTTTAATGTGGAAAGCGGGGTTGCCACACACGGAGGAGAGAAGGTGAACGGGGGCCGCGCAGGCCGACCTTGCACCGGGCGGCGGGGCGAGTGGCAGACAGCACGGGTAGTGAGTGGGCAGAAGGTACACCCCAGCTGTGTGAAGTAGAAAAGGTGCCTGCTGAGGTTTATACCGATAACGCCTGCATGGAGTACTGCTAACGATGACAAGGTGTCATCCACTATTTTAATCGTCTCCCAGTGCGATCACACCGTAGGACTTGATCCTGGCTCATGCTCTGAGCTGCGAGGATAACGGGAACTTGGAGTCTGACCGGACCACGCACTGGGTCTCATACCGTGAGTCTCGTAACGTTCCCCGGAGCGCGGACCCATGGACCGGCTCTGCTGTCGTCGGACGCAGCGGTGCGCATGGCGCCCACGGTCGCGTTGAACTTCATACCACTTCCTTGGGCCGAGCGCCGCGCCTGTACGACCCCACGTGTCTCCGGGCCGTTTGAGGGCCGCGTCCGAGAGTCTCCTTCCCACGCCATTCGCCACTAGGACGGAGGCGGGAACTCGAGCAAAAACCGCGCAGCGCCGAGGGGCGGAGATTCGGCGGTACATGCGCGCGGAGTTTGACGGGCGGTGACTGAGGAGAGTCGATCCTACCTGAAGGAATGAGGTCTCTCAGGCTCTTGCGGCGGAGGCTGACTGTCCGTGCGGATCGGGGCCGCAGCAGCGGCGCGGGCCGAGGGGTGGTCATGCCATGCCGGCTCCTAGCTCACAGTCTGCCACCGCCGTCAGTGGCCGCCGTCGGCGTAAAGAACGGTTGGTATGACGCGAGGCGCAGCCGGCGGTAGCCGACCGTGACGGTTTTGTGTGGCCTCCCGAATGCGGTGAGGGCGGTCTGCGGTAGTGAACGGGGGCGATGCCGAGACCTGGGTACATCCGGTGCAGTGGACGGCGCGCTGGGATATGACGCGGTCGCGGGTCAACGATTGTCCGCGCAGTCTCTCCCGCTTAAGATCTGCTTGGCCATCCACCCCGAACCCGCGCCGCACTACTCTGGCGGTGTCACAGATGTACACCGCACCACTGGCGCACGATGTCGACAGGCGCCGATGGCAGCCGGCCGCAGCGCGAAGCACGGTGCTCCCTGGCTCACAGCAGCCGTGCGGCGGGCGCCGCCTAGGCCACTCTCGACCCGGAGGACAGCGGCGGACACTAGCTGCGGGGCACGGGAACATCTCTCCACGTGGCTTCGTCAGTGGGGGATTTTGCGCCGCGGTGAGGCCGTCGGCCGTCGCTGTGGGGAGGGAAGGGGAGAACGCGGCGACGAGCTCCGCCTGAGGGGTGTGGATCAGGGGAGAGGAGTGGGGGCGGGGAGGGATCTGGATCGGCTAGGGTTCACGCGTGCGTGTGAGAGAGAGAGATAGGCTGCAGTGGGTTGGATGGACGGATGGATGGATGTATGGGTGGACGGGTGGATGGATGTTTGCCACGTCATCGATCCATGCCACAACGGATTCCACCATCAGAATTCATCTTATGTTTCTCTTGTAGTTTTTATCCTTTTATTTAGGGCAAACACTCAACATATTAACCACTTATAGTTTGTTAAAAAGAAATAATATTGTGCACATGTGTGTATCTTGTGATGACAAACAATGTTGATCTAGGGAGTTTTCATTTTCATTCCACAAAATACCCGTTTTTCATTTTTTGAGTGCCCAAAAGGAGGTTTTTTTGTGAAGAACCTATCAAATAATTGTTGCAAAATTGGACCTAATCATTTTTCTAAAATACTAGGCCATATTTAATGCACAATTGACCAAATGGTTGGGTGTAAAAAGTTTTGATCCACCTTTCGTGAAAAAGACAAATTTTCGCCAATTCAGCTGGAAGCGGGTCAAATTTGAACTGTAGCTGCCTTATAGTTTGCTCTTTATTTTTTCCAAAAAACATTTCTAGGTACATAAGTATCTATTTAATCAGAGAAACACCAAAAAGTTCCAAGATTCAACCACTACCTAGGAACGGTCATTCCCGCCGTTTTGACCGCATTTTGAAACGGGCATAAAAAATTCAAAAAAAATCAAAAAATTGGGAAACCTTCACATTGTGTCATCATATGTGGCCAAGTTTTCAGGAAAAATAACAAACTTGTAAGAAGGCAATTATTTTAAAAAAGTGTTCTCAGAAACGAGCTATCACGTGTGGAGATCAATGGCTTTCAAGCCAAATGATCAATCTTATGGCCACATTCATGGCATAGTTTGTTCAAATGATCTCATATTGTGCACAAGGGTGCATATTGGAATGGCAACCAATGTTGTCTAAGGAAGTTTTCATTTTCTTTGGACAAAAAAACCATTTTCCATTTTTCGAGTGCCCAAAAGGAGGTTTTTTGTGAAGGACCTCCCAAATAATTGTTGCAAAATTGGACCAAATCAATTTTATAAAATACTAGGACATATTTAATGCACAATTGAGAAAATGTTGGGTGTAAAAAGTTTTGATCCACCTCTCGTGAAAAAGACAAATTTCCGCCGATTCAGCTGGAAGCGGGTCAAATTTGAACTGCAGCTGCCTCATAGTTTGCTATTTATTTTTTCCAAAAATCATTTCTAGGTACATAAAGTATCTATTTAATCAGAGAAACACCAAAAAAATTCCAAGATTCAACCACTAGCTAGGAACGGTCATTCCCGCCGTTTTGACCGCATTTTGAAACGGGCATAAAAAATTCAAAAAAAATCAAAAAATTGGGAAACCTTCGCATTGTGTCATCATATGTGGCCAAGTTCCTAGGAAAAATAACAAACTTGTAATACGGCAATTATTTTAAAAAAGTGTTCTCAGAAACGAGCTATCACGTGTGGAGATCAATGGCTTTCAAGCCAAATGATCAATCTTATGGCCACATTCATGGCATAGTTTGTTCAAATGATCTCATATTGTGCACAAGGGTGCATATTGGAATGGCAAACAATGTTGCCTAAGGAAGTTTTCATTTTCTTTGGACGAAAAAACCATTTTCCATTTTTCGAGTGCCCAAAAGGAGGTTTTTTTGTGAAGGACCTCCCAAATAATTGTTGCAAAATTGGACAAAATCAATTTTTATAAAATACTAGGCCATATTTAATGCACAATTGACAAAATGGTTGGGTGTAAAAATTTTGATCCACCTCTCGTGAAAAAGGCAAATTTCCGCCGATTCAGCTGGAAGCGGGTCAAATTTGAACTGCAGCTGCCTCATAGTTTGCTATTTATTTTTTTCAAAAATCATTTCTAGGTACATAAGTATCTATTTAATCAGAGAAACACCAAAAAAATTCCAAGATTCAACCACTAGCTAGGAACGGTCATTCCCGCCGTTTTGACCGCATTTTGAAACGGGCATAAAAAATTCAAAAAAAATCAAAAAATTGGGAAACCTTCGCATTGTGTCATCATATGTGGCCAAGTTCCTAGGAAAAATAACAAACTTGTAATACGGCAATTATTATAAAAAAGTGTTCTCAGAAACGAGCTATCATGTGTGGAGATCAATGGCTTTCAAGCCAAATGATCAATCTTATGGCCACATCCATGGCATAGTTTGTTCAAATGATCTCATATTGTGCACAAGATGCATATTGGAATGGCAAACAATGTTGCCTAAGGAAGTTTTCTGGTTTCG
>NC_053024.1:678272036-678295817 GCF_003073215.2 Triticum urartu
GATAGTTTGTCAAGTTGGTGCTATTTTAACCTTCGCAAGGATCAGGTGTAGCCACACTTGGTTCAACTAAAGTTGGAGAAACTGACACCCGCCAGCCACCTTTGTGCAAAGCACGTCGGTAGAACCAGTCTCGCGTAAGCGTACACGTAATGTCGGTCCAGGCCGCTTCGTCCAACAATACCGCCGAACCAAAGTATGACATGCTGGTAAGCAGTATGACTTATATCGCCCACAACTCACTTGTGTTCTACTCGTGCATATGACATCTACGCATAAAACCTGGCTCGGATGCCACTGTTGGGGAACGTAGTAATTTCAAAAAATTTCCTATGCACACGCAAGATCATGGTGATGCATCGCAACGAGAGGGGAGAGTGCTATCCACGTACCCTCATAGACCGAAAGCGGAAGCGTTAGCACAACACGGTTGATGTAGTCATTCATCTTCACGATCCGACCGATCAAGTAACGAACGTACGGCACCTCTGAGTTCAACACACGTTCAGCCCGATGACGTCCCTCGAATTCCGATCCATCCGAGTGTTGAGGGAGAGTTTCATCAGCACGACAACGTGGTGACGATGTTGATGTTCTACCGACTCAGGGCTTCGCCTAAGCACCGCTACAGTAATATCGAGGTGGACTATGGTGGAGGGGGGCACCGCACACGGCTAAAAGATCAACTTGATCAATTGTTGTGTCTATGGGGTGCCCCTGTCCCCGTATATAAAGGAGCAAGTGGGGGTGCAGCCGGCCAGGGAGGAGGCGTGCCAGGAGGAGTCCTACTCCCACCGGGAGTAGGACTCCCCCCCTTTCCTAGTTGGAATAGGATTCGGGAGGGGGAAAGAGAAGGGAGAGAAGGAAAGGGTGGGCGCCCCCCTCTCCTTGTCCTATTCGGACTAGGGGGGAGGGGCGCGCGGCCCAGCCCTGGCCGCCTCTCCTCTTCTCCGTAAAGGCCCACTAAGGCCTATTTACCTCCCGGGGGGTTCCGGTAACCTCCCGGTACTCCGGTAAAATCCCGATTTCCCCTGGAACACTTTCAATATCCAAACATAGGCTTCCAATATATCAATCTTCCTGTCTCGGCCATTTTGAGACTCCTCGTCATGTCCGTGATCACATCCGGGACTCCGAACAACCTTCGGTACATCAAAACATATAAACTCATAATATAACTGTCATCGTAACGTTAAGCGTGCGGACCCTATGGGTTTGAGAACTATGTAGACATGACCGAGACACGTCTCCGGTCAATAACCAATAGCGGAACCTGGATGCTCATATTGGCTCTACATATTCTACGAAGATCTTTATCGGTCAGACCGCATAACAACATACGTTGTTCCCTTTGTCATCGGTATGTTACTTGCCCGAGATTCGATCGTCGGTATCTCAATACCTAGTTCAATCTCGTTACCGCAAGTCTCTTTACTCGTTGTAATACATCATCTGCAACTAACTCATTAGTTGCAATGCTTGCAAGGCTTAAGTGATGTGCATTACCGAGAGGGCCCAGAGATACCTCTCCGACAATCGGAGTGACAAATCCGAATCTCGAAATACGCCAACCCAACAAGTACCTTTGGAGACACCTGTAGAGCACCTTTATAATCATCGGTAGCACACAAAGTGTTCCTCCGGTAAACGGGAGTTGCATAATCTCATAGTCATAGGAACATGTATAAGTCATGAAGAAAGCAATAGCAACATACTAAACGATCGGGTGCTAAGCTAACGGAATGGGTCATGTCAATCACATAATTCTTCTAATGATGTGACCCTGTTAATCAAATGGCAACTCATGTCTAGGAAACATAACCATCTTTCATCAACGAGCTAGTCAAGTAGAGGCATACTAGTGACAATTTGTTTGTCTATGTATTCACACATGTATTATGTTTTCGGTTAATACAATTCTAGCATGAATAATAAACATTTATCATGATATAAGGAAATAAATAATAACTTTATTATTGCCTCTAGGGTATATTTCCTTCATGGTGGACTCATCTAGAATAACTTTGGGTTCAAAGTTTTTGATGTACAAGCATAATTCCCACTAGTACAGGCGAAGGCTAGCAATTAGATTGAGAAGCGGCTAGCTAGAGAGCAACAACGACCGTGAACATGCATTATGCATAAGTAACATGGGCACTAGCATGAGTAGGATATGAACACCATGAACATAAATATACTATAGGCTATGTTGGCTTTCATTCAACTACATGCATGAACATGTGCCAAGTCAAGCCACTCGAACATTCAGAGGAGGATACCATATCATCATACAACATCACAATCATTTTAACGCAATGTTGATATCCAAGATAAATCATTATTAACCCCCAGCTACATATGCATGGCATGAGAAACTATAATCTATAATTGTCATTGCAAACATGTTTAATCATAATGGGTTGAATCATGGATACTAGGTTAAACATATTTACACAAACAGAACAAGTCGAGTTCATACCAGTTTCTCTCTGCCACAACCAGTTCATCGAATATCGTCATTATAGCCTTTCACTTGCATGACTGAATGGTATGAAAATAATAATAGTGCAAGAGTGCCAAGGACTAAGCTGGAATCTGCAAACATTTTATTCAATAGGAGAAGACAAAGTATAATGGGCTCTTTATTAGTTCAAAAGTTATTCATATGAGAGCCACTCAACATTTTCATCCTGGTCTTCTCCTCGGTACAACTCGAATAAAAAGAAAAGAAATTCAGAGAAACACACTGAAATATTTTTGGAGTTTTTGGTTTTCTTGAACAAGCAAATAAAAGCGAAAAGCAAAAACAAGAAAAAAATATTTACACGAGAAAGCTCCCAACAAGCAGAAGAAGAACAAGTAAATCTTTTTGGGTTTTCTTTTTAATACTACAGCTAAGCATGCATAGAAAGTAAACTAACTACAACTAATATTTTTTGGTTTTTTCTAAAGTTTTTCAAACATGCAAGAAGAAGGCAAGAAAAATAACTCTAAGCATGGATGATACAATGAAAAAATGTGAACACCGACAACTGGAATAAGTGGACATGAATGTAATGTCGGTGAGAAACACGTACTACCCCAAGCTTAGGCTTTTGGCCTAACTTGGTAGTCGATCAGTAGCCTGGATGGTAGTAGGAGTACTGAGGAGCGGGCATCCACTGATCCCACTGCTGAGGCTCCTCCACTGCCTCTGTAGCAGCCTGAGCGTTCCGGTAGGTGATGATGTCTGCAGGCATAATCCTATATCCGCCCCTGGCAATAGGATGAAACAAAGAAGGAGCATGCAGTAGAATAATATCACGAGTTTCAATGCTAAAAACCAGGTTATAAGGAATAGGAATGTCAGGAGATTTATTATCAGTAAAAATGGTGGTGATCCATGGCAGCACGGTCTAGGTAAACCTTGGTCAAAGGGTAATCATGAGGCATATCTCAACCTCGAAGTGAGCCGCCAAACGAGTAGCATAAATCCCACAATGAATTTGACCCTTGGATTTATTAAGATGGAGACGACGAGCCACAATAGCTCCCAAGCTATAACTGTTGTCGCCCTCTAATGCACGACACAAAACAACAAGGTCTGGTGAGCTGACCGCACCCACCTTCTCCCTAGCAAGCAAGCATTTTGCAATAAAAAGAGCAAAGTAATGAACCGCATGAAAATGCAAGCCAGTGCCAGCGATAGCTGACACCCCTCTATCATCTCCCACTGTCAAAGTACGATAAAAGGCCTCAAACTCAGCCTGCCTAGGCTCGGCTAAGCTCCCATCAGAGGGGATCATGCATATGTCACAAAATTCAGTAAGAAGTATCTGATTGTTTTCAGCATATAAATCAAAACTCACTTCAGGAGGATTATTCCTAGGCAGGAAAGTGAAGCTTTGAACAAAGATGTTTGTGAGGATTTGGTGTTGTTCACACTCATCTGTGATGAAGTCGGTGAGGCCGGCATCAGCAGCATATTGTGTGAACTCCTAAAGGATTCCATCCTCTTCTAGGAACGGAGTGTGCGGCCATTCACACGGCCGTACTTCCGCCAACCTCCGAGGATGAAGATCACTATAAGATGACTCCCCAATAACACCCTTGGAGTTCTTCTTAGAGCCAAACTTCCTAAAGATATTCATGGTTTTCCTATAAACAAAATTCTGAAATTTATTAGCCCACAAAATTTTCTCAACAAAACTTCAGAAAAATCATACCAACTACTCATAGGGATACATAGATGTAGCGACCAGACCTCAAACAGTCTGATCTCTGTGCTTCGGTGTCATCCCTGGATCAGTAATGCTGACACCACATAGTACTCGGAGGATTTATAACAGAATAGCAATCACACACTTATTACATCGAGTGTCTCAAAAGAGAACTTATTACAATAAAAATGGCTTAAGGACATCTAATAACGATAACAGCGGAAGGCTTGGAAGATAAGTGAGTCCATCAACTCCAACGGCATCACTGAGTATAGAACCATGACCTAAAACTCCTTAATCGTCGTCTGAAAAGTCTGCAACATTAATGTTGCAGCCCGAAACGGGTCATCACATGGAATATGCTGGCAAGGTAACACATAGAGAGTAATGGAATGAAACAGCTATACTATATGCATATTTGGCTGGTGGAAAGCTCTATGGTTACAGTTTTGCGTAAAGCCAATTTTTCCCTACTTCAAAGGAATAAAATTTAATTACTATCATGGTGGTTGTTAAACATTGAGAATGGTTGATAGCATTCTCAATCCCAATTAAGCATCATCATTAACAAAACCCAACAAAATTAATTTAGAGTAACAAGTTGAGATTCACATGAAAATCCAAGTACTAGATACTCAAGATGTCCATAACCGGGGACACGGCTAACCATGATTAGTTTATTACACTCTGCAGAGGTTTGCGCACTTTTCCCCACAAGACTCGATCGCCTCCGTTTGGTTTCTTGCACTACATGGTGTTTGAGAAGACGGATGACCGAGACATGGTCTTTCAGAAGCGCTAGCACCTTACGATGGGTAGACCGTACCACCTACATCCCCTACATCTGCTAGTCTACCACTGTAAGAGTTCGCACGACTTAGTCAACTATGCTAGAGCCCATAATAGCTTGTGGCTGCACACGGAAGTTTCTAGTATGAATAGTCTCATGATCCCTTTGAGCCTGGGTGGCGGTCCAAAAGAAAACAGGCAAGTCCTGGAATACCCAGGTGCCTCAATCCACCCAGATGTGTGTTTAAGTTTCCTCCTTAGATAAACCATTAATTAAGAATCTCACATCTGTCATGGATTTCACTCACCCAATCCACGTCTACTACGATAGCATGGCACAATAAGCAAACATAGAAGTAACTCCCAAAGGTTTGATAATAAACAGGTAATAGGTACTACCTCATCTACTTCCCATCCCACAATTTAATTAGATCCTAATCATGCAATGTGTGAGGATTGATCTAATGCAATAAAACTGGGTAGTAGAAAAGGTATGATCAAAGTGTTACTTGCCTTGCTGATGATCCGCAAAACCTAACGATTCGAACTAACAGGCGGCGCACTCTGGGTATTCTATCGTAGACAAACAAACAAGCATACAATAAGTACTCATCTAATGCACATGTAAAACTCAAATAAGAGATCTGACCAGAAGGTTCCACTTAAGAACTCCGGTTGGCAAAAAGAATCAAATCGAACAAAGCAACGAAAAACAAACGACGAAAGAAAACAACTTTGTTCTAGAAATCTGGATCTAGGGAAAATTTTACAGTAGCAAAAACTTGTTTAAGTTGGTTAAACGGATAGAGGGTTTCGAGATGAATCCCTAGGCGCTTGAATCGCCTGATTTTGATAAATGAGCGAAAAGTTAAACTAAAACGAAAATCGGATCAGGAATCGCGATCAGAAAATAGCGGATTTAATCCGAGAAAAAGAAAAACGACGAACGCCGAATTTTTTTTCTCTTTTTTTCGGCATGGAAAACGAGGCACGTCGAACCTCGGGCGGTGAGATCGTCGGCGGCGCTATTTAGGCTGCCCCCGGGCGGTGTCCCGCTCGGGTACGGCCCGAAGTCGGTTCGTTTTTTAATTATTCCGCTCGGAAGAAAAATAAAAAGAAATACTAAACGGACTCGAAAAATTACGAAATAAATTTTCACGGCTTCTAAAATCAAGCCGCACAAGGTGAGTATTTATTTGGGCCCTAAATGCAATTTTGAAAAACCGCTATTTTTTCCTAAATTCAAATAAAACACTGAAAAACTCCGAAATAAAATCTCCGAAAGTCATTTTATTCCCTCTCTCATATTTTTGTAATAGAAATAATTGATGATAAAATAAATAAAATCAAATGATCCTATTCTCAAAATTTGAGAAAACTCAAATATGAAAATAACGAAATCCCCAACTCTCTCCGTGGGTCATTGAGTTGCGTAGAATTTCTAGGATCAACCAAAATGCAAAATAAAATATGATATGCATGATGATCTAATGTATAACATTCCAAATTGAAAATTTGGGATGTTACAAAAAACTCCGAAATAAAATCTTATTTGATTTTATTATTAAATCCTCAATATTTCTTTATTTTGGGAAAGTCATTTTATTCCCTCTCTCATATTTTTGTAATAGAAATAATTGATGATAAAATAAATAAAATCAAATGATCCTATTCTCAAAATTTGAGAAAACTCAAATATGAAAATAACGAAATCCCCAACTCTCTCCGTGGGTCATTGAGTTGCGTAGAATTTCTAGGATCAACCAAAATGCAAAATAAAATATGATATGCATGATGATCTAATGTATAACATTCCAAATTGAAAATTTGGGATGTTACAACCTACCCCACCTTAAGATGAATCTCGCCCTCGAGATTCGGGTTGCTAGAAAATAGGTGAGGGTGGTCTTGAGCAAATCTTCCTCTCGCTCCCAGGTGGCTTCATCCTCTGAGTGGTGGCTCCTTAATCAAGTCAGGTCCAAACAACTGGCGGTCTCCAACTTCATCCCATGACAACGGTGTCCTGCACCTCCTTCCGTACAAATCTTCGAAAGGGGCCATCTTCAAACTGGTTTGGTAACTGTTGTTGTAAGAGAACTCTGCATATGGCAAATTATCATCCCAACTAGATCCGTAATCTAGCGCACAAGCTCTCAACATATCCTCCAAAATCTGATTGACTCTCTTGGTCTGTCCATCTGTCTGTGGATGAAAAGCTGTACTGAATTCTAGCCTGGTACCCAAAGTTTCCTGCAACTGCTTCTAGAACTTTGAGGTAAACTGGGTTCCTCTATCTGATATGATACTCCTTGGAACTCCATGCAGACATACGATCCTGGTCATGTATATCTTTGCCAACTTAGCACTGGTGTAAGTGGTCTTTACTGGGATGAAATGAGCTACTTTCGTCAATCGATCAACTATAACCCAAATCGAGTCATAGCCTGAACGACTCCTGGGCAATCCCGTGATAAAATCTATGCCTATCTTATCCCACTTCCATTCGGGTATCGGCAATGGTTGTAACAATCCTGCTGGCTTCTGATGCTCTGCCTTTACTCTCTGACATACATCACAAACTGCTACATACTCCGCAATATCCTTCTTCATTCCGGTCCACCAGAAAATATCCTTCAAATCCAGATACATCTTGGTATTTCCTGGGTGAATTGAATATGGTGAGTCGTGTGCCTCTTGCAAAATCAACTTCCTGATCTCCGGGTCATTGGGCACGTAAACGCGGTCTTCAAACCATAGGTGTCGTGCTCATCCTCACGAAATCCTTTAGCTTTTCCTTTGCTCAGTTTCTCCTTTATAGCGGCAATCTCTTTGTCAGCTTTCTGAGCTTCCCTGATTTTATCCATCAAGGTTGACTGAATCTCCAATGCTGCTACATAACCTCTCGGAACTATTTCCAAACATAGTTCACGAAGATTTTCGGCTAACTCCCTTGGTATTCCTCCCGTCATTAATGTATTGACATGGCTCTTGCGCTTAATGCGTCAGCTACTACATTAGCCTTTCCGGGGTGATAATGCAATTTCATATCATAATCCTTGATAAGCTCCAACCATCTCCTTTGTCTGAGATTCAACTCCTTCTGTGTGAAAATGTACTTCAAACTCTTATGATCCGTGTACACCTCACAATGATTTCCAATGAGAAAATGTCTCCATGTCTTCAATGCATGCACTACGGCTGCTAACTCCAAATCATGCGTGGCATAATTCAACTCATGAGGCTTCAGTTGTCTTGAGGCATATGAAACAACTCTCCCTTCCTGCATAAGCACTGCTCCAAGTCCTCGACGTGAAGCGTCTCGCAATACACCTCATAATCCTTGGTCTGGTCTGGCAAAATCAACACTGGTGAGGTAACCAAATGTTTCTTCAACTCCTGGAAACTAGCCTCACATTCCTCTGTCCATATGAACTTGGTATCTTTCTTCAACAACTCAGTCATAGGCTTCGTGATCTTTGAGAAATTCTCAATAAATCTCCGGTAGTATCCTGCGAGTACAAGAAAACTCCGGATCTCTCCAACTGTTGTTGGGGCTTCCCACTTGGTCACGGTTTCAACTTTAGCGGGATCTACTGCTATACCTTGTCCTGATATAACGTGTCCAAGGAATCCTACTTCCTTCAACCAAAACTCACATTTGCTGAACTTGGCATATAATTGATGTTCTCTGAGCTTTCCAAGTACCAAACGCAAACGCTCCTTATGTTCCTCTTCATTCTCCGAGTAAACCAGGATATCATCAATAAACACTACGACGAACTTATCCAAAAACTCTATAAACACTTTGTTCATCATGTTCATAAAATAGGCAGGTGCGTTAGTCAGACCGAATGACATAACGCTATACTCATACAGCCCATACCTGGTGGTAAAAGCTGTCTTCGGAATATCCTGTTCTCGAATCTTCAACTGGTGGTATCCTGATCGCAGATCGATCTTGGAAAATACCTTAGCTCCTTGCAATCGATCAAACAGATCGTTGGTCATTGGTAGCGGGGTACTTGTTCCTGATCGTTACTTCATTCAATCCTCGATAATCAACAACCATCCTTAACGATCCATCCTTTCTTCTCCTAGCAAGTAACTAGCGATCCCCAAGGCGAAGAACTTGGGCGAATATATCCTTTATCCAGTAACTCCTTAATCTGCTTCTTAATTTCCACCAAATCCTTTGCTGGCATCCTATATGGTCTCTTTGATATTGGCCCTGTGCCTGGCAATAGCTCAATCAAAAACTCAATATCTCTATCCGGTGGCATGCCTGGCAACTCCTCTGGAAATACTTCAGGGAAATCCCTTACCACTGGTACTTCCTCCTGCACAACTCCTGTTAGGCAATTTACTTGAGTCCTCTTTGGCACATGCCGGGATACATACTTGATCCTTCTCCCTTCTGGGGTGGTAAGCAAAATTGACTTACTAGCACATTCAATATTCCCTTCATACTTTGATAACCAATCCATGCCTAATATCACATCCAATCCTTGAGATTCCAATACTATTAGGTCTGAGGGAAAAACATAGTTACCAATCCTTAATGGTAACCGATCACACCATAGACTAGCCACATACTCTGCTCCAGGCGAGGTTACTAACATGGGTGACCTAAGGGCTTGGGTTGATAGGTTATACTTATCCACAAATCCCCTTGAGATGTATGAATGCGATGCACCAGTATCAAAAAGAACGAGTGCAGTAAATGACTTAACCAAAAACTTACCTATTACTGCATCGGGCTGAGCTTCAACCTCCTCCACGCTAACGTGGTTCACCTGTCCCCTGTTGAAAGGGTTCGGCTTCTTCCCAGAACTTCCATTGCCATTTTGGCCTTTAGGACATTCATTGGCATAATGTCCGGTCTTCTGACACTTAAAACAAGTGACTTGGCTCAGGTCCTTCTTGGTTGGGGTTGATGGGTTGGTGCGATTCTGGCCGTTGCTTCCTCCATTGCCATTACCATTCTTGGTGCCATTGTGATTGTGCGAGCTACCTACTCCATGGGTATGCTGAAAATGTCCTCCCGGTCGGTAGGGGTAAAACGTGGCTTCTGCTGAGCTCCTGAATTGTACTTTCCTTGTCCATACTTCCTCTTGCGTTCTCAATTTGCTGCTGCTTCCCTTCAATCATAAGAGCACGATCTACCAACTCCTGGTAGTTGTTGAAGGTTGCTACCATCAACTGCATGCTCAACTCATCATTCAGTCCTTCCAGAAACTTCTCCTGCTTAGCTGCATCCGTAGCGACGTCATCTGGGCATAACGTGCTAACTTACTAAAATCCTCCACATACTGGCCAACTGTCCGTCCTCCTTGGCGCAAGTTGCGAAACTCACGCTTCTTCATGGCCATAGCTCCTGCTGAAACATGGGCAGTACGAGCTGCTGAAACTGGTCCCATGTGACAGTGTCGACTGGGAAGTGGCTGTGAAATTCTCCCACCATGATGTTGCGGGTCCTTCTAACTGATGTGCGGCAAACTTCACCTTCTCCGCATCTGTGCATCCTGCTGTGGTCAACTCCCTAGCTGTCTTGCGGAGCCAATCATCTGCTACTATCGGCTCGGTGCTACTGGAAAACACCGGCGGATTCAGCCTAAGAAAACGGGCTAAGTGGTCAACAGGTGGTGGTGGTGGTGGTTGTTGTTGTTGTTCCCCTGGTTCTGATTCTGGACTAGCAACTGCATCAATGTGTTCTGCTGCTGGATCAACTGGGTGAGCTCCGGTGGAAAGGCAAATCCGGGGTCACGTCTCGGAGGCATCTGAGGGTTTAGAAAAGATGAGATATAAGAATAGAGGGGGTCTAAAGAGAAAACACTACCCATATGCACATGAGGCAAAAGCAAACAATTCACTTCATTCAATCAAACAAGGGCATACAATCGATCTATATCGCAAAAGTGCTCGGACTACTATATTTACATGGTGGACTACTACTACTGATGAGGTGGTCTACTAGAAGATATTCTTCGGTTGCAGACTCCATGATATCTGCTCCAGCTTCATCAACATAGTCATCATCGCTACATCTGGATCCGAGTCGGTGTCCGTCGATGATGATGTAGTCTTCCGGGCTAATCTCCTTGGGTTCTTCGTCTTCATCTACTGTAGGGCCTCCCATAAATATTCCAATCTTCTTGATCAGGTCGTCATTCTTCTCCACCAATACTTCAATTTCCTCTTCATAATCTTCACGTGTAGCCTTGAGTTCTTCCTCCAGTTCCTTGATTCTAGTCTTAGCCTTCTTCAGATCTATCATGTCGGCGCACATCTGGTTCTGATCGTCGAATGTGCTGGTTTAACTCCTGGATAAAAGCTGCAATTGATCTATCCTTCCTGGTGCTGATCATCTCCCAGTGTTCATCTCGGCGCCCACAAATCTGGTAGATAGTATCCTTGAGATCCTTGCGGTAGACTTCTCCAATGCGTCCCATGGCGATGTGAGCTGCCATGCTCTTTCCTAGACTCCAAGTTGGTGCATCAAAAGAAAACTCTATGGGCTCAGTGACTGGCATGAACGTCCTTCCTGGAACTTGAACTTGAATCATCCAGCGCTCTTCTTCAGGTAAAGTGGCGTTGTAGGTTTCCGGTGAAGCTTGGTACTCCTATATTCAGGTATCTAGTGACTTCCTTCAAGTGACGTCCAAAGGGTGTATCTTCATCCGTGTGTGAACTTGTTCCTTGCATCCGCCATCCTAAAGAGTAGAAAAGATGAGAGGTCAGAAGAGAAGAGAGTGAATAGTGATCTAGGTCTTTAGCTTAGTGTCGTGTCCTACAGTCAGCGTGTGCTCCGATACCATCTCTGTAGCGACCAGACCTCAAACATTCTGATCTCTGTGCTCCGGTGTCATCCCTGGATCAGTAATGCTGACACCACACAGTACTCGGAGGATTTATAGCAGAGTAGCAATCACACACTTATTACATCGAGTGTCTCAAAGAGAACTTATTACAATAAATATGGCTTAAGGCCATCTAATAACGATAACAGCGGAAGGCTTGGAAGATAAGTGAGTCCATCAACTCCAACGGCATCACTGAGTATAGAACCACGACCTAAAAACTCCTTAATCGTCGTCTGAAAAGTCTGCAACATTAACGTTGCAGCCCGAAACGGGTCAGCACATGGAATATGCTGGCAAGGTAACACATAGAGAGTAATGGAATGAAACAGCTATACTATATGCATATTTGGCTGGTGGAAAGCTCTATGGTTACAGTTTTGCGTAAAGCCAATTTTTCCCTACTTCAAAGGAATAAAATTTTAATTACTATCATGGTGTTGTTAAACATTGAGAATGGTTGACAGCATTCTCAATCCCAATTAAGCATCATCATTAAACATAACCCAACAATTAATTTAGAGTAACATGTTGAGATTCACATGATAATTCAGGTACTAGATACTCAAGATGTCCATAACCGGGGACACGGCTAACCATGATTAGTTTATACACTCTGCAGAGGTTTGCGCACTTTTCCCCACAAGAATGATATGCGTGATAGTCTGTAAGCATAAGATTGGCGAGACGACAACGATGCTACGATGGAGATCAAGGTGTCGCGCGGTGACGATGGTGATCATGACGTGCTTCGGAGATGGAGATCACAAGCACAAGATGATGATGGCCATATCATATCACTTATATTGATTGCATGTGATGTTTATCTTTATGCATCTTATCTTGCTTTGATTGACGGTAGCATTATAATATGATCTCTCACTAAATTTCAAGATAAAAGTGTTCTCCCTGAGTATGCACCGTTGCCAAAGTTTGTCATGCCCAGACACCACATGATGATCGGGTGTGATAAGTTCTATGTCCATCTACAACGGGTGCAAGCCAGTTTTGCACACGCTGAATACTCAAGTTAAACTTGACGAGCCTAGCATATGAAGATATGGCCTCGGAACACTGAGACCGAAAGGTCGAGCGTGAATCATATAGTAGATATGATCAACATAGTGATGTTCACCATTGAAAGCTACTCCATTTCACGTGATGATCGGTTATGGTTTAGTTGATTTGGATCATGTGATCACTTAGAGGATTAAAGGGATGTCTATCTAAGTGGGAGTTCTTAAGTAATATGATTAATTAAACTTAAATTTATCATGAACTTAGTCCTGGTAGTATTAGCATATCTATGTTGTAGATCAATAGCTCGCGTTTAGCTCCCCTGTTTTATTTTTGATATGTTCCTAGAGAAAAAAGTTGAAAGATGTTAGTAGCAATGATGCGGATTGGATCCGTGATCTGAGGATTATCCTCATTGCTGCACAGAAGAATTATGTCCTTGATGCACCGCTAGGTGACAAACCTATTGCAGGAGCAGATGCAGACGTTATGAACGTTTGGCTAGCTCAATATGATGACTACTTGATAGTTTAGTGCACCATGCTTAACGCTTAGAATCGGGATTTCAAAGACGTTTTGAACGTCATGGACCATATGAGATGTTCCAGGAGTTGAAGTTAATATTTCAAGCAAATACCCGAGTTGAGAGATATGAAGTCTCCAACAAGTTCTATAGCTAAAAGATGGAGGAGAATAGCTCAAGCAGTGAGCATGTGCTCAGATTGTCTGGGTACTACAATCGCTTGAATCAAGTGGGAGTTAATCTTCCAGATAAAATAGTGATTGACAGAATTCTCTAGTCACCATCACCAAGTTAGTAGAACTTCGTGATGAACTATAATATGCAAGGGATAACGGAAACAATTCCCAAGCTCTTCGTGATGCTGAAATCGACGAAGGTAGAAATCAAGAAAAGCATCAAGTGTTGATGGTAAACAAAACCACTAGTTTCAAGTAAAGGGACAAAGGGAAGAAAGGGGAACTTCAAGAAGAACGGCAAGCAAGTTGCTGCTCAAGTGAAAAACCCAAGTCTGGACCTAAGCCTGAAACTGAGTGCTTCTACTACAAAGGGATTGGTCACTGGAAGCGGAACTACCCCAAGTAATTGGCGGATAAGAAGGATGGCAAAGTGAACATAGGTATATTTGATATACATGTTATTGATGTGTACTTTACTAGTGTTTATAGCAACCCCTCAGTATTTGATACTAGTTCAGTTGCTAAGTAGTAACTCGAAACGGGAGTTGCAGAATAAGAGACTAGTTAAGGGTGAAGTGACGATGTGTGTTGGAAGTGGTTCCAAGATTGATATGATCATCATCGCACACTCCCTATACTTTCGGATTAGTGTTGAACCTAAATAAATGTTATTTGGTGTTTGCGTTGAGCATAAATATGATTGGATCATGTTTATTGCAATACGGTTATTCATGTAAGTTAGAGAATAATTGTTGTTCTGTTTACATGAATAAAACCTTCTATGGTCATACACCCAATGAAAATGGTTTGTTGGATCTCGATCGTGGTGATACACATTTTCATAATATTGAAGCCAAAAGATGCAAAGTTAATAATGATAGTGCAACTTATTTGTGGCACTGCCGTTTAGGTCATATTGGTGTAAAGCGCATGAAGAAAATCCATGCTGATGGGCTTTTGGAATCACTTGATTATGAATCAGTTGATGCTTGCGAACCATGCCTCATGGGCAAGATGACTAAGACTCCGTTCTCCAGAACAATGGAGCGAGCAACAGATTTGTTGGAAATCATACATACTGATGTATGTGGTCCGATGAATATTGAGGCTCGGCAGGTATCATTATTTTCTGATCTTCACAGATGATTTGAGCAGATATGAGTATATCTACTTGATGAAACACAAGTCTGAAACATTTGAAAAGTTCAAAGAATTTCAGAGTGAAGTGGAGAATCATCGTAACAAAAATAAAAGTTTCTACGATATGATCGCAGAAGTAAAATATTTGAGTTACGAGTTTGGCCTTCATTAACAATGTGGAAATAGTTTCACAACTCACGCCACCTGGAACACCACAGTGTAATGGTGTGTCCGAACGTCGTAACCGTACTTTATTAGATATGGTGCGATCTATGATGTCTCTTACCGATTTACCACTATCGTTTTGGGGTTATGCATTAGAGACAGCTGCATTCACGTTAAATAGGGCACCATCTAAATCCGTTGAGATGACACCGTATGAACTGTGGTTTGGCAAGAAACCTAAGCTGTCGTTTCTTAAAGTTTGGGGACTGCGATGCTTATGTGAAAAAGTTTCAACATGACAAGCTCGAACCCAAATCGGAGAAGTAAATCTTCATAGGATACCCAAAAGAAACTGTTGGGTACACCTTCTATCACAGATCCGAAGGCAAGATTATGTTGCTAGAATGGATCCTTTCTAGAGAAGGAGTATCTCTCGAAAGAAGTGAGTGGGAGGAAAGTAGAACTTGATGAGGTAACTGTACCTGCTCCCTTATTGGAAAGTAGTTCATCACAGAAATCTGTTCCTGTGACTCTACACCAATTAGTGAGGAAGCTAATGATGATGATCATGTAACTTCAGATCAAGTTACTACCGAACCTCGTAGGTAACCAGAGTGAGATCCGCACCAGAGTGGTACGGTAATCCTGTTCTGGAGGTCATGTTACTTGACCATGACGAACTACGAACTATGAGGAAGCGATGATGAGCCCAGATTCCGAATGGCTTGAGGCCATGAAATCTGAGATGAGATCCATGTATAGAACAAAGTATGGACTTTGATTGACTTGCCAAATCGGCGAGCCATTGAGATTAAATGGATCTTCAAGAGGAAGACGGACGCTGATAGTAGTGTTACTATCTACAAAGCTAGAATTGTCGCAAAAAGGTTTTCGACAAGTTCAAGGTGTTGACCACGATGAGAATTTCTCACTCGTATCTATGCTTAAGTCTGTCCGAATCATGTTAGCTATTGCCGCATTTTATGAAATCTGGCAAATGGATAAACAAAACTGCATTCCTTAATGGATTTATTAAAGAAGAGTTGTATATGATGCAACCAGAAGGTTTTGTCAATCCTAAAGGTGCTAACAAAATATGCAAGCTCCAGCGATCCATCTATGGACTGGTGCAAGCATCTCGGAGTTGGAATATGCTTGATAAGTTGATCAAAGCATATAGTTTTATACAGACTTGCGGTGAAGCCTGTATTTACAAGAAAGTGAGTGGGAGCACTACAACATTTCTGATAAGTATATGTGAATGACATATTGTTGATCGGAATAATGTAGAATTATTCTGCAAAGCATAAAGGAATGTTTGGAAGTTTTTCAAAGAAAGACCTCGGTGAAGCTGCTTACATATTGAGCATCAAGATCTATAGAGATAGATCAAGACGCTTGATAAGTTTTTCAATGAGTACATACCTTGACAAGATTTTGAAGTAGTTCAAAATGGAACAGTCAAAGAAAGGTTCTTGCCTGTGTTACAAGGTGTGAAGTTGAGTAAGACTCAAAACCTGACCACGGCAGAAGATAGAGAGAGAATGAAAGTCATTCCCTATGCCTCAGCCATAGGTTCTATAAAGTATGCCATGCTGTGTACCAGACCTATTGTATACCCTGCCCTGAGTTTGGCAAGGGAGTACAATAGTGATCTAGGAGTAGATCACTAGACATTGGTCAAAATTATCCTTAGTGGAATAAGGATATGTTTCTCGATTATGGAGGTGACAAAAGGTTCGTCGTAAAGGGTTACGTCGATAAGTTTTGACACTGATCCAGATGACTCTAAGTCTCAATCTGGATACATATTGAAAGTGGGAGCAATTAGCTAGAGTAGCTCCGTGCAGAGCATTGTTGACATAGAAATTTGCAAAATACTACGGATCTGAATGTGGCAGACCCGTTGACTAAACTTCTCTCACAAGCAAAACATGATCACACCTTAGTACTCTTTGGGTGTTAATCAATAGCGATGTGAACTAGATTATTGACTCTAGTAAACCCTTTGGGTGTTGGTCACATGTCGATGTGAACTATGGGTGTTAATCACATGGTGATGTGAACTATTGGTATTAAATCACATGGCGATGTGAACTAGATTATTGACTCTAGTGCAAGTGGGAGACTGAAGGAAATATGCCCTAGAGGCAATAATAAAGTTATTATTTATTTCCTTATATCATGATAAATGTTTATTATTCATGCTAGAATTGTATTAACCGGAAACATAATACATGTGTGAATACATAGACAAACAGAGTGTCACTAGTATGCCTCTACTTGACTAGCTCGTTGATCAAAGATGGTTATGTTTCCTAACCATACATGAGTTGTCATTTGATTAACGGGATCACATCATTAGGAGAATGATGTGATTGACTTGACCCATTCCGTTAGCATAGCACTTGATCGTTTAGTTTGTTGCTATTGCTTTCTTCATGACTTATACATGTTCCTATGACTATGAGATTATGCAACTCCCGTTTACCGGAGGAACACTTTGTGTGCTACCAAACGTCACAACGTAACTGGGTGATTATAAAGGTGCTCTACAGGTGTCTCCAAGGTACTTGTTGGTTGGCGTATTTCGAGATTAGGATTTGTCACTCCGATTGTCGGAGAGGTATCTCTGGGCCCACTCTCGGTAATGCACATCACTATAAGCCTTGCAAGCATTGCAACTAATGAGTTAGTTGCGGATGATGTATTACGGAACGAGTAAAGAGACTTGCCGGTAACGAGATTGAACTAGGTATTGAGATACCGACGATCGAATCTCGGGCAAGTAACATACCGATGACAAAGGGAACAACGTATGTTGTTATGCGGTCTGACCGATAAGGATCTTCGTAGAATATGTAGGAGCCAATATGAGCACCCAGGTTCCGCTATTGGTTATTGACCGGAGAGTGTCTCGGTCATGTCTACATAGTTCTCGAACCCGTAGGGTCCGCACGCTTAAGGTTCGATGAGTTATATTATGAGTTTATGAGTTTTGATGTACCGAAGGAGTTCGGAGTCCCGGATGAGATCGGGGACATGACGAGGAGTCTCGAAATGGTCGAGACGTAAAGATCGATATATTGGACGACTATATTCGGACATCGGAAAGGTTCCGAGTGATTCGGGTATTTTTCGGAGTACCGGAGAGTTACGGGAATTCGCGGGAGTATATGGGCCTTATTGGGCCTACGGGAATAGAGGAGAGAGGCCAAAAGGAGAGGGCGCCCCCTCTGGTCCGAATTGGACAAGGGGTGCAGCCCACTTTTCCTTGTTCCTCTCCCCTCTTTCCTTCTCTCCTACTCCAACAAGGGAAGGAGGAGTCCTACTCCCGGTGGGAGTAGGACTCCCCTTGGCGCGCCCTCCTCCTAGGCCGGCCCTCTCCCCTTGCTCCTTTATATACAGGGGCAGGGGGGCACCTCTAGACACACAAGTTGATCAGTTGATCTTCACCGTGTGCGGTGCCCCCCTCCACCATTCCACCTCGATCATATGTAGCGGTGCTTAGGCGAAGCCCTGCGTCGGTAGACAACATCATCACGTCACCACGCCGTCGTGCTGACGGAACTCTCCCGTGACTCTGCTGGATCGGAGTTCGTGGGACGTCATCGAGCTGAACGTGTGCTGAACTCGGAGGTGCGTGTTCGGTACTTGGATCGGTCGGATCGTGAAGACGTACGACTACATCAACCGTTTGTGCTAACGCTTCCGCTTTCGGTCTACGAGGGTACATGGACAACACTCTCCCCTCTTTTGCTATGCATCACCATGATCTTGCGTGTGCGTAGGAATTTTTTTGAAATTACTACGTTCCCCAACATGTAGCGTCATTGGGCCATCCATATGATTCCGCCTTTTCACTTCTGGCCCATGTATGGCCCATGACGTCTTTCGGCCCATATGAGGCCCTATGTAACTCTTGGCCTATTAATGGCCCGTGGTGAAACTGGCCCTAATGAACAGTGTATCACTTTACACCCATTAACGGCCCGTGGTGAAACTGGCCGTAATGAACAGTGTATCACTTTATACCCATTAACGGCCCGTTATTCTGTTGGCCGTTTCCAGCCCATGTTATCTTTCGGCCTTCTCAGAGCCCATTTATTCTTGGGCTCATTTCCAGCATTCGTTTACTTATGGCCCGTTACTGTCATTTTCTGCTTGTGGGCCAAATTCAGCCCGTGGTTACAGTCGGCCCGTTTGTGGTCCGTTAATACGTTGGGCCATTTTCATAGCGTCATCAAATACGGCCTATTAACGATGGCCCCGTTATGGTCGGCCCATGAACGGACGATTCCAACTCTAGCCCGTTTACGGCCATAATGCGGTCTGTTATTGGCCCATGTTTGGCCAATCGATCATACGGCCCGTATAAGGCCCATTGATGATACGGCCCGTAGAAGGCCCATTGTTTCTACGACGCCGTAGAAGGCCACATTGTTTCTACGGCCCGTAGAAGGCCCACTGTTTCTACGGCCGTAGGAGGCCCAGTGTCACTACAGTAAATATTAGCCCATGGTTATTGTGGCCTAGTTTTAAAAAATAGGTTATTGCAGCCACTAGTTAACCGCGGAAAAAGAACTGCAATGACTACAAGCAAACAAATAAACAAGACAACAAGGAAATAAATAAGCAAGCAACTAACGCTAGGCTATCACGGCTATTACACATATTACATCCACTGGGCATCAAAGTTCGCCACCAGTGCAAATATAGGGAACAAAGCAGCATATCATATACACTGGCCGTCAAAATTGGCCACCAGTGCAAATAAACGCGGCAGCAAAACAAGAGCATAACTGAAACAACTTCAGAAGAGCTCAAGAAACGTTATCCTGGGTATCCACCATGCTGGCAATAAGCTTAGCAAGCTGATTAGCTTTGTCCTGTTTGGCGCTAAAATCCTCCAACGCTTGCTGTTGCACCAGAAAGTATGCATCTGAATGCTCCAGGGACTTCCGCAGTCCTTCCGCTTCTTGTCGCAGCACAGCTGATCGATGTCTTTCAGCTTGTAGTTGAGACTCAAGAAACCGAACTGATTCAGACAGTGAGTTTGAATAGCTTGTGCAAGCGGTAGTGGCCAGTAACTCCAACACTAAACCAAGACAGGATGTGTCACTATCCTGAACCTTATCTGCATTACTTCCTTTACCGTTGCTTAATAAGGCACTCTTCCCCAATATTCTGTCAGCATTCTAAAAGAAGAAACAAGCAGACACATAACAAGTTTAGCATGTACTAGTATATGAAACTCATTTCGGTGAACCAGTTCATTAGTAAGGTGGACAGGATTAAACTACCAAGTCTTCTATTGCCAAGTACTAGTACATAATAAAAGCATCAAACAAACATATATCTATGTCCTATGGTAGCAATGGAATCTTAAATTAGAACAGTTGTTCTTCAGGTTTAGGCACTTGTTCTACATGAACAGAGTACAGTAAGACGCAAGAATATAATACTTAAAAATAGAAAATGAGCTCATAGACCTTACCACATTCTTGGTTCGGGACCAGTACAGAACAAGGCGTTCCCAGTCATCGTCCAGTAAATGTGTCTCAGGAGAACGTAAGGGAATTTGATGAGTTTCTTTGCGGTGAAGTACGTTTTCTTCAGGTAATTCCGATACTGCCACCAAGCATTCTTGAAGATAGCAGAGGTATTAGCACAGGTTACCTCATCCTGAGTTTCCAAATCGGTCCTTCTCTATAGAGAAAATGGGAAAATTTGTTGTATTATAACCATCATGGAGGTAGAATGTATGGGACGAAGCAAAGTAATTGCCATGAATAACATTACTTACACATAACTCCTGGACAAACACCTGCAACTGGCATTTTCCTTCATCTTCAGTATAATATTTCCAAGATGGGAAGATACGCACATACGATTTAACAACATCAAATGCGATAGATGCTAAACTATGACTAGCTGGTTGTGCTTCCTCCACAGGAATAGGTGTACTAACTGGTGGAGTTGGGGTTCGCCGTGATAGTACTGGCCTTGGGCACTGGAGCTGCCTTACTAACTGCTCTTGTTTGGGAGCTCTGTGGTGGAGATGGTGCTGTGTCAACAGGAACTGGGTTACTATCGGCTGGGGTTGGGGTTAGATTGGGTGAAGCTGGTTCTCTGTCCATCGTAGTAGGGGTACAATCTGCGAGAGTTTGGGTTATGTGTGGTAGGGCTGGTTCTTGTGCATGTACAACCGGGTGCTATCTCCACCAAGAGGTAGCACTGTTTTATTTGAAGACCGTGTTTTTAGTCCGCTAGATACTGGCATCACCCGCTCCAATTCAAATGGCTGATAAACAGGAAACATAGTTGAATGTACAGACATTGTATGAGAGACAGATGCAATAGATAGTGTGGAAAAAAGAGGGCATGAAATAGTTGACATGTATATTGTTTAACTAAAACGGATAGCATGACATAATTTCACATATATGATGTCTATCTAAACTGGATAGCATAGCATAACATAATTCAAAGATATGATGAATAACTAAACATGATTGCATGACATAATTCACCTACATGTTATCTAAGTAATCAGGATCGCATCATTTAATTCACATATGTGATTTATATGCTAAACAGAGGGCATTCGATATGATGTCTGAACTAAGAACATGGTGTTGAATATTGTGTATATGATGTCTAAACTATGCAATGCAAGACACCGTATGCATGATATGAGCAGTATAACCGTGCCAAGTTAGAGCATACACCTCAGTGGGGGAATAGGACTGGTCATCTGTCTCTGAATCCATCTCTGAGGAGCTATCGGGACCCAACAAGAGATCTGCTTCGACAGGTAGCACTGTCTGCTCTGAAGGCCTTGTTTTCACTCCAGATTTTTCCATCTCCCAC
The DNA here is from genome assembly GCF_003073215.2 of Triticum urartu. Lineage (NCBI taxonomy): Eukaryota > Viridiplantae > Streptophyta > Magnoliopsida > Poales > Poaceae > Triticum > Triticum urartu. The sequence goes on from NC_053024.1 coordinate 678,293,773, forward strand.
CCAAATGGCTGATTCACAGGAAGAGTAGTTTAATGTACAAACATTGTCGACAAATGGAAATGTAATGAAGAAAAGGATGGGCAAGATATCATTCAAATATATGATGCCTGGTTAAACAGGATGGCATTGCACATTTCACATATATTATGGCTGGCTAAAAGACATGAGACTGCATAATTCCCATATATGATATAGAAACTAAACAGGTGGCATTACAGAACATGTCTAAACTAAGCAGATGACATATATGATGTTAAAGTAGGCACTACAAGGCAACATATGCATGATATGACTAACATCATCATGCCAAGGTAGAGCAAACACCTTGGGGGTAAATAGGAGTGGTCAGCGGCGTCCGAATCCGCCTCAGAACAGATATCTTCCTCTGGATTACAATCTGGAGAGGGGTGGGGAGGGTTTGCCATTGAACCCACCATGGAGCGATGTCTGCATGACATTGTATTGCCGCGCAAAACTCTTCTCTTTTTCTCTACATGTTCAGCATGACTGTGTACAATATCTGACATGCATACGAAAAAAATATGGTGAGATTATGTAAGGAGAGCATGCAGAAATTTAGAGTGATGGTAACAACCAGTGGATCGATGTTTTTCTGTTGAACCAAAATAGCCCTAATGGATCGACGTGAATGTATAGTAATAAGTGATGCAACAAGTGTACAACCTCTTTGCCGTAGCCGTGTCGACCTCATCATTGGGTTGGTCGCTGAAGCAGTTGAGGCAGAGGTGGCTGTCGGAGGTGTGGAGGAAGATCTGAGGAATCTGTAGACGGCGTCCAGGGCACTGCTCTGTTGTGACTGGATCGTTCTGTCGTTGGAGCAGCTCCGGTGAGCCGTAAGACGTCAAGGCTGAAGCAGCACAAGACAGACATCGTCAATCTCAAGTGGGATTCTAATAGCATCTCCAATAGATGATGTAAAATGGATGTAAAATTAACATCACCAAAAACCACCTGACTACAACAGATGAGGTAAAAACTGTTGACTCTGAACTTAACTGTCGAAACTGAAATTTACTGTGGAATCTGAATGCTACTGTCGAAACTGAACGCAATGGTAGCAGAGAGGCACTTGACATGTAGTTTAGGGAGGGCCTGCAGTTCATCTTCAACCTGCACCCCCCTGAGCCGCCAGCCACCACCGGCCGAACCGCCGGCCCCAGCGCCGCCTCGCCGCCCCGAAACAACTCGCCACCGCCGCCCCGGCCAGCCCTCTAGGCCCCCCCCACCCTGAACCCTAAGATAGATAGTGGGGTACCTCTCCGGCGAGCCCCCGTCCCTCGCTGCGGGTGGTTTCTTAACTCCGGCGAGCCCCCCACCCTGAAAATCGACTGACCCAAAAGTCGATTCAGTCGACTGAAGTGTGGCTTAATCGGAGCAGAGCAGCACGAGCGAGAAGAGCAGCAACAGTGAGCTGGGCGAGCGAGCGATCGAGCGAGAGCCGGAGACAGCAGCAGCAGATCCGGCTGGTATGGACGCCGCCGCCGAAGGGGCCTCGCACTGGAGAGCCGCCGTGGAGATGTCGCCCGCGCGCCGGCTTCAAGGTAGCCGCTCCATGGGGGTGCGGGATGGAGCACCGTCGGCGGGAGGTCGAGTTAAGGAGAAGGTGCGATGCGATGAGTGTACAACCTCTTTGGTGGCGCCGAGTAGGCCTCGGCTTCGTCCGAGGAGTCAGTGAGGATGCTGCGGTTCTGGTGGAGCAGGTTAAGGCGGCGCTGTGGGGATGGAGCAGCCGCGATAGACGAGGCGATCGTCGGAGCAGCTCCTTGGAGGTGGAGGACGAGGGAACCGGCGGACGGCGAGATGGACGACGGATCCTCATCCGGGGAGGTGGACGAGGGACGTCGAGCTGTTGCGGTGGACGACGTCGTCGGGGAAGAGGCTGGCTGGCAGCGGTGACGTGGCGGACGAGGAGGGTGGGGTTTTGCGGCTGGAGCGGAGAGGTTATGGCGGCCTGGGATTTCGAATGGCGAAATGGGGGCGATGGGAGGGGGTGGAGACTTAGGAAGCGCTTGTCAATGAAGTGT
>NC_053024.1:678296817-678310032 GCF_003073215.2 Triticum urartu
AGGTATCATTATTTTCTGATCTTCACAGATGATTTGAGCAGATATGAGTATATCTACTTGATGAAACACAAGTCTGAAACATTTGAAAAGTTCAAAGAATTTCAGAGTGAAGTGGAGAATCATCATAACAAAAATAAAAGTTTCTACGATATGATCGCAGAAGTAAATATTTGAGTTACGAGTTTGGCCTTCAGTTAAAACAATGTGAAATAGTTTCACTACTCACGCCACCTGGAACACCACAGTGTAATGGTGTGTCCGAACGTCGTAACATACTTTATTAGATATGGTGTGCATCTATGATGTCTCTTACCGAATTTACCACTATCGTTTTGGGGTTATGCATTAGAGACAGCTACATCATTAAATAGGGCACCATCTAAATCCGTTGAGACGACACCGTATGAACTATGGTTTGGCAAGAAACCTAAGCTGTCGTTTCTTAAAGTTTGAGGTTGCAATGCTTATGTGAAAAAGTTTCAACCTGATAAGCTCAAACCCAAATCGGAGAAGTGCGTCTTCATAGGATACCCAAAAGAAAATGTTGGGTACACCTTCTATCACAGATCCGAAGGCAAGATATTCATTGCTGAGAATGGATCCTTTCTAGAGAAGGAGTTTCTCTCAAAAGAAGTGAGTGGGAGGAAAGTAGAACTTGATGAGGTAACTGTACCTGTCCCTTATTGGAAAGTAGTTCATCACAGAAATCTGTTCCTGTGACTACTACACCAATTAGTGAGGAAGCTAATGATGATGATCATGTAACTTCAGATCAAGTTACTACCGAAACCTCGTAGGTAAACCAGAGTGAGATCCGCACCAGAGTGGTACGGTAATCCTGTTCTGGAGGTCATGTTACTTGACCATGACGAGCCTACGAACTATGAGGAAGCGATGATGAGCCCAGATTCCGAAAATGGCTTGAGGCCATGAAATCTGAGATGAGATCCATGTATGAGAACAAAGTATGGACTTTGATTGACTTGCCCATGATCAGCGAGCCATTGAGATTAAATGGATCTTCAAGAGGAAGACGGACGCTGATAGTAGTGTTACTATCTACAAAGCTAGAATTGTCGCAAAAAGGTTTTCGACAAGTTCAAGGTGTTGACTACGATGAGAGTTTCTCACTCGTATCTATGCTTAAGTCTGTCCGAATCATGTTAGCAATTGCCGCATTTTATGAAATCTGGCAAATGGATAAACAAATTGCATTCCTTAATGGATTTATTAAAGAAGAGTTGTATATGATGCAACCAAGAAGGTTTTGTCAATCCTAAAGGTGCTAACAAAATATGCAAGCTCCAGCGATCCATCTATGGACTGGTGCAAGCATCTCGGAGTTGGAATATACGCTTTGATAAGTTGATCAAAGCATATAGTTTTATACAGACTTGCGGTGAAGCCTGTATTTACAAGAAAGTGAGTGGGAGCACTACAACATTTCTGATAAGTATATGTGAATGACATATTGTTGATCGGAGATAATGTAGAATTATTCTGCAAAGCATAAAGGAATGTTTGAAAGGAGTTTTTCAAAGAAAGACCTCGGTGAAGCTGCTTACATATTGAGCATCAAGATCTATAGAGATAGATCAAGACGCTTGATAAGTTTTTCAATGAGTACATACCTTGACAAGATTTTGAAGTAGTTCAAAATGGAACAGTCAAAAAGGAGTTCTTGCCTGTGTTACAAGGTGAAGTTGAGTAAGACTCAAAACCCGACCACGGCAGAAGATAGAGAGAGAATGAAAGTCATTCCCTATGCCTCAGCCATAGGTTCTATAAAGTATGCCATGCTGTGTACCAGACCTATTGTATACCCTGCCCTGAGTTTGGCAAGGGAGTACAATAGTGATCTAGGAGTAGATCACTGGACATTGGTCAAAATTATCCTTAGTGGAATAAGGATATGTTTCTCGATTATGGAGGTGACAAAAGGTTCGTCGTAAAGGGTTACATCGATGCAAGTTTTGACACTGATCCAGATGACTCAAAGTCTCAATCTGGATACATATTGAAAGTGGGAGCAATTAGCTAGAGTAGCTCCGTGCAGAGCATTATTGACATAGAAATTTGCAAAATACTTACGGATCTGAATGTGGCAGACCCGTTGACTAAACTTCTCTCACAAGCAAAACATGATCACACCTTAGTACTCTTTGGGTGTTAATCACATAGCGATGTGAACTAGATTATTGACTCTAGTAAACCCTTTGGGTGTTGGTCACATGTCGATGTGAACTATGGGTGTTAATCACATGGTGATGTGAACTATTGGTATTAAATCACATGGCGATGTGAACTAGATTATTGACTCTAGTGCAAGTGGGAGACTGAAGGAAATATGCCCTAGAGGCAATAATAAAGTTATTATTTATTTCCTTATATCATGATAAATGTTTATTATTCATGCTAGAATTGTATTAACCGGAAACATAATACATGTGTGAATACATAGACAAACAGAGTGTCACTAGTATGCCTCTACTTGACTAGCTCATTGATCAAAGATGGTTATGTTTCCTAACCATAGACATGAGTTGTCATTTGATTAACGGATCACATCATTAAGAGAATGATGTGATTGACTTGACCCATTCTGTTAGCATAGCACTTGCTCGTTTAGTTTGTTACTATTTCTTTCTTCATGACTTATACATGTTCCTATGACTATGAGATTATGCAACTCCCACCGGAGAAACACTTTGTGTGCTACCAAACATCACAACATAACTGGGTGATTATAAAGGTGCTCTACAGGTGTCTCTGGAGGTACATGTTGGGTTGGCGTATTTCGAGATTAGGATTTGTCACTCCGACTGTCGAAGAGGTATCTATGGGTCCTCTCGATAATGCACATCACTTAAGCCGTGCAAGCATTGCAACTAATGAGTTAGTTGCGGGATGATGTATTACGGAACAAGTAAAGACACTTGCCGGTAACGAGATTGAACTAGGTATTGAGATATCGAGGATTGAATCTCGGGCAAGTAACATACCGATGACAAAGGGAACAACGTATGTTGTTATGCGGTCTGACCGATAAAGATCTTCGTAGAATATGTGGGAGCCAATATGAGCATCCAGGTTCCGCTATTGGTTATTGAACCGGAGACGTGTCTCGGTCATATCTACATAGTTCTCGAACCCGTAGGGTCCGCACGCTTAAAGTTCGATGAGGTTATATTATGAGTTATGATGTGTTTTGTACCGAAGGAGTTCGGAGTTCCGGATGAGATCGGGGACATGACGAGGAGTCTCGAAATGGTCGAGACGTAAAGATCGATATATTGGACGACTATATTCGGACATTGGAAAGGTTCCGAGTGATTCGGGTATTTTCGGGAGTACCGGGGAGTTACGGGAATTCGTATTGGGCCTTAATGGGCCATACGGGAAAGGAGAGAAAGGCCTCAAAGGGTGGCCGCACCCCTCCCCATGGGCTGGTCTGAATTGGACTAGGGAGGGGGCCCTTCCTTCCTTCTCCTTTTCCCTTCCCTTCCCTTCCCTCCTACTCCTACTACTTGGAAGGGCTCCTAGTTCTACTAGGAAAGGGGAAATCCTACTCCCGGTGGGAGTAGGACTCCCCTAGGGCGCGCCATAGAGAGGGCCGGCCCTCCCCCTCCTCCACTCCTTTATATACGGGGGTAGGGGGCACCCCAAAGACATAACAATTGATCTCTTGATCTCTTAGCCGTGTGCGGTGCCCCTCTCCACCATAATCCACCTCGATCATATCATAGCGGTGCTTAGGCGAAGCCCTGCGTCGGTAGAACATCATCATCGTCACCACACCGTCGTGCTGACGAAACTCTCCCTCAACACTCGGCTGGATCGGAGTTCGAGGGACGTCATCGAGTTGAACGTGTGCAGAACTCGGAGGTGCCGTGCGTTCGGTACTTGATCGGTCGGATCGTGAAGACGTACGACTACATCAACCGAGTTGTGCTAACGCTTCCGCTTTCGGTCTACGAGGGTACGTGGACACACTCTCCCCTCTCGTTGCTATGCATCACCATGATCTTGCGTGTGCGTAGGAATTTTTGATATTACTACGCCAAAGTAGTATCGGAGGTATGAACCATAGATAAGTTGGAATACAGTAGATATTACACCAATATGAATTTAGAATGAGTTCACAACAGTACCTAAGTGGTGATTTATTTTCTTATACTAACGGAGCTTACGAGTTTTCTGTTAAGTTTTGTGTTGTGAAGTTTTCAAGTTTTGGGTAAAGATTCGATGGATTATGGAACAAGGAGTGGAAGAGCCTAAGCTTGGGGATCCCAAGGCACCCCAAGGTAATATTCAAAGGACAACCAAAAGCCTAAGCTTGGGGATGCCCCGGAAGGCATCCCCTCTTTCGTCTTCGTTCATCGGTAACTTTACTTGGAGCTATATTTTTATTTACCACATGATATGTGTTTTGCTTGGAGCGTCATTTTATTTTATTTAGTTTTGCTTGCTGTTTGAATAAAATACCAAGATCTGAAATTCTTAAATGTTAGAGAGTCTTCACATAGTTGCATAATTATTCGACTACTCATTGGTCTTCACTTATATCTTTCGTTAGTTTGTCATTTGCTCTAGTACTTCACTTATATCTTTTAGAGCACGGTGGTGGATTTGTTTTATAGAAACTATTGATCTCTCATGCTTCACTTAGATTATTTTGAGAGTCTTAAATAGCATGGTAATTTGCTTAAATAATCCTAATATGCTAGGCATCTAAGAATAGTAAAAACTTTCTTATGAGTGTTTTGAATACTAAGAGAAGTTTGATGCTTGATGATTGTTTTGAGATATGGAGGTAATAATATCAAAGTCTGCTAGTTGAGTAGTTGTGAATTTGAGAAGTGCTTGTGTTGAAGTTTGCAAGTCCCGTAGCATGCACGTATGGTAAACGTTATGTAACAAATTTGAAACATGAGGTGTTCTTTGATTGTCTTCCTTATGAGTGGCGGTCGGGGACGAGCGATGGTCTTTTCCTACCAATCTATCCCCCTAGGAGCATGCGCGTAGTGCTTGGTTTTTGATGACTTGTAGATTTTTGCAATAAGTATGTGAGTTCTTTATGACTAATGTTGAGTCCATGGATTATACGCACTCTCACCCTTCCATCATTGCTAGCCTCTTCGGTACCGTGCATTGTCCTTTCTCACATTGAGAGTTGGTGCAAACTTCGCCGGTGCATCCAAACCCCGTGATATGATACGCTCTTTCACACATAAACCTCCTTATATCTTCCTCAAAACAGCCACCATACCTACCTATTATGGCATTTCCATAGCCATTCCGAGATATATTGCCATGCAACTTTCCACCGTTCCGTTTATTATGACACGCATCATCATTGTCATATTGCTTTGCATGATCATGTAGTTGACATCGTATTTGTGGCAAAGCCACCGTTCATAATTTCATACATGTCACACTTGATTCATCAATCCCGGTACACCGCCGGAGGCATTCATATAGAGTCATATCTTGTTCTAAGTATCGAGTTGTAATTCTTGAGTTGTAAGTAAATAGAAGTGTGATGATCATCATTCATAGAGCATTGTCCCAAAAAAGGGGAAAAAAAGAAAAAAGGAAAGGCCAAATAAAAAATAAATAAAATAAAAGGGACATCTACTATCCTTTTTCCACACTTGTGCTTCAAAGTAGCACCATGATCTTTATGATAGAGACTCTTGTTTTGTCACTTTCATATACTAGTGGGAATTTTTCATTATAGAACTTGGCTTGTATATTCCAACAATGGGCCTCCTCAAGTGCCCTAGGTCTTCGTGAGCAAGCAAGTTGGATGCACACCCACTTAGTTTCTTTTTTGAGCTTTCATACATTTATAGCTCTAGTGCATCCGTTGCATGGCAATCCCTACTCCTTGCATTAACATCAATCGGTGGCGATCTCCATAGCCCATTGATTAGCCTCGTTGATGTGAGACTTTCTCCTTTTGTCTTCTCCACATAACCCCCATTATATTCTATTCCACCCATAGTGCTATATCCATGGCTCGCGCTCATGTATTGCGTGATAAGTTTATAGTTTGAGATTACTAAAGTATGAAACAATTGCTTGGCTTGTCATCGGGGTTGTGCATGATGAGAGCATTCTTGTGTGACGAAAATGGAGCATGACTAAACTATATGATTTTGTAGGGATGAACTTTCTTGGCCATGTTATTTTGAGAAGACATAATTGCTTAGTTAGTATGCTTGAAGTATTATTATTTTTATGTCAATATGAACTTTTGTCTTGAATCTTTCGGATCTGAATATTCATACCACAATTAAGAAGAATTACATTGAAATTATGCCAAAGTAGCACTCCGCATCAAAAATTTTGTTTTTATCATTTACCTACTCGAGGACGAGCAGGAATTAAGCTTGGGGATGCTGATACGTCTCCAACGTATCTATAATTTTTGATTGCTCCATGCTATATTATCTGTTTTGGATGGGGCTTTATTATATTCTTTTATATTATTTTTGGGACTAACCTATTAACCCAGAGCCCAGTGAGTTTCTGTTTTTTCCTTGTTTTAGAGTATCGCAGAAAAGGAAAATCAAAGGGAGTCCAATTGACCTAAACTTCACGGAACTTATTTTTTGGAAGGAAAGCAACCCAGGAGATTTGGAGTCCACGTCAAGGAAGCTTCGAGGAAGCCACGAGGTAGGGGGGCGCGCCCACCCACTACAAAAAAATACACTTCCGTGATGATACGTGTTTGTCATAGTAGGTCGCGTTTTTTGTCATGCATGTACATCCATGACAAATTTATGACAGAATCAAGATAGTCATACCTTGTTGTTGTCGTAGAAGTGTTCCATGACATTACCAAAATTATCATCACGGAAGTGTCCACTTCCATGACGATAAATCGCGCGTCACAGAAGTGCTTTCGTCAAGGGTGACCGACACGTGGCATCCACCGTAACGGAACGCCGTTAAGCTATCAGGTCGGGTTTTGGATCCGATAACCCGTTAACAGCCCCGACCAATGGGAAATTTCCACGTGTAAAATTCTTATTGGCCGGACGAAACACGTGTCAGCTCGTCAGTGGGTCAGATAGGTGCCTATGATATGTCGACACGTGCCACGGCCCACCACTGGCCCATTTAGCTTACAAAGCTGGCCCGTTTGACTTGGTCAAAAGTTAACGGGCTGGCCCATGAAAAGCCTGTTAACGGTCTCTTCGCAAATAGCCCATTTTACGGCCCGTTAACTCACGGCCCGTTAGGCCCTAAAGGAAATCGGCCCAACAACGTCATGTGGGCCGTCGAATATAACACCAGCCCATTTCACTTTCGGCCCATGTATGGCCCATGACGTCTTTCGGCCCATATGAGGCCTTCGTATCTTTCGGCCCTTTACAGGCCCACGGTGACTCTAGCCCATAATGAACAGTAATTTTCTTTATACCCGTTAACGGCCCGTGATTTACATGGGCCGTTTCCAGCCCGTGTTAGCTTTCGGCCTATTGACGGCCCATACGTTCTTGGGCTCCTTTTCGGCCCTCGATTACTTCCGGCCCGTTACTGGCCTGTTCCCCTAATGGGCCAAATTCGGCCCATGGCAAGAGTCGGCCCGTTACTGGCCTGTTCCCTAATGGGCCAAATTCGGCCCATGGCAAGAGTCGGCCCGTTACTGGCCTGTTACCCTAATGGGCCAAATTCGGCCCATGGCAAGAGTCGGCCCGTTTCTGGCCTGTTAACCCGTTGCGCCGTTTCCAGCCCGTCCTATATTCTGGCCCATTAACGACCCGTTATGCCTGTGACAGAATTAAGCCTTTGCTGTCCTACGGCCTGTTACCGTGCTGGGCCGATACCAATTACGCCCGATTATGGCCCATGTAGACCCATTTATCCGACGGCCCGAGGCCCACCGATTACAGGCCCATTTATCGACGGCCATAGGAGACCCATGGATCCTACGACCCGTATATGGCCCATGGTAGTTGCGGCCACTAGCAAAACCAGGGAAAAAGAAGACTAGGAAATAAATAAGGCCGAAACTAACGCTAGGCTATTAAGGCGATTGCACAGATTACATCCACTCGGCATCAAAGATCGCCACCAGTGCAAATATAGGGAACACCCTACACTATACAAAAATGGCTTGCTGTTTTCTTCAGGCGGTGGCTGCACGTTAAGAATAAATTTTGTATCGCACCAAAACAAATTACAACTATATAACAAAAGGAAGGTTGGCATAAAACTTAACAGTCTAGCAGATAAATGCACCACCAGAAGTTCAGAAGCTCAGTTCATTTGACCTGACTGTTACGTTTTCATGCTGTATTGTCCGATGGAGCACCATAACCCTCGCCTTCATTTCCCCTAGGCTCCTGAACAACATAGCAAATGTCTGATAGTCTGGTTTCAAAACCATGCATATCTTGACGACATTGAGCAATGTTTCTCCTTGTTTCACAAAGGGTCTCTGTTAGGGAATGGACTTGTGTCTGGAGCGCAGATACAACATTGCTTTGACGCTTGCATATCTTGATATGAGGATGATGTCTACTACACAACCTTCTTCTTGTAGACGTTGTTGGGCCTCCAAGTGCAGAGGTTTGTAGGACAGTAGCAAATTTCCCTCAAGTGGATGACCTAAGGTTTATCAATCCGTAGGAGGCGTAGGATGAAGATGGTCTCTCTCAAGCAACCCTGCAACCAAATAACATAGAGTCTCTTGTGTCCCAAACACACCCATTACAATGGTAAATTGTATAGGTGCACTAGTTCGGCGAAGAGATGGTGAAACAAGTGGTATATGGATAGTAGATAAAGGTATTTGTAATCTGAAATAATAAAAACAGCAAGGTAGCAAGTGATAAAAGTGAGCGTAAACGGTATTGCAGTGTGAAACAAGGCCGGTTTCATACTTTCACTAGTGTAAGTTCCTCTCAACCAATACTAACATAATTGGATCACATAACTATCCCTCAACATGCAACAAAGAGTCACTCCAAAGTCACTAATAAGCGGAGAACGAACGAAGAGATTATGGTAGGGTACGAAACCACCTCAAAGTTATTCTTTCCAATCAATCTGTTGGGCTATTCCTATAAGTGTCACAAACAGCCCTAGAGTTCGTACTAGAATAACACCTTAAGACACAAATCAACCAAAACCCTAATGTCACCTAGATACTCCAATGTCACCTCAAGTATCCGTGGGTATGATTATACGATATGCATCACACAATCTCAGATTCATCTATTCAACCAACACAAAGGACCTCAAAGAGTGCCCCAAAGTTCTACCGGAGAATCACGACGAAAACGTGTGCCAACCCCTATGCATAGGTTCCCAATGTCACGAAACCCGCAAGTTGATCACCAAAACATACATCAAGTGAATCACGTGATATCCCATTGTCACCACAGATAAGCACATGCAAGACATACATCAAGTGTTCTCAAATCCTTAAAGACTCAATCCGATAAGATACTTCAAAGGGAAACTCAATTCATTATAAGAGAGTAGAGGGGGAGGAGAAACATAAGATCCAACTATAATAGCAAAGCTCACGATACATCAAGATCGTATCATCTCAAGAACACGAGAGAGAGAGAGAGATCAAAACACATAGCTACTGGTACATACCCTCATCCCCGAGGGGAGAACTACTCCCTCCTCGTCATGGAGAGCACCGGGATGATGAAGATGGCCACCGGAGGGATTGCCCCCTCCGGCAGGGTGCCAGAACGGGTCTAGATTGGTTTTCGGTGGCTACGGAGGCTTCTGGCGGCGGAACTCCCGATCTATTGTTCGTCTGGAAGTTTTAGGATACGTGGTATATATGGGTGAAAGGAGTACGTCGGTGGACCGAAGGGGGGGCCACGAGGCAGGGGGCGCCCCAGGGGGGTGGGCGCGCCCCTACCCTCGTGAGCTCCTCCTTCATCTTCTGACATAGGGTCCAAGTCTATCCGATAGGTTTCCTTCCAAAAATAACTTCTCCAGTTGATTTCATTCCGTTTTGACTCCGTTGGATATTCCTTTTCCTCGAAACACTGAAATAGGCATAAAACAGCAAATCTGGGCTGGGCCTCCGGTTAATAGGTTAGTCCCAAAAATAATATAAAAGTGGAAAATAAAGCCCAATATTGCCCAAAACAGTAGATAATATAGCATGGAGCAATCAAAAATTATAGATACGTTGGAGACATATCAAGCATCCCCAAGCTTAATTCCTGCTCGTCCTCGAGTAGGTAATTGATAAAAAGATAATTTTTGATGTGGAATGCTAGTTGGCATAATTTCAATGTAATTCTTCTTACTTGTGATATGAATATTCAGATCCGAAAGATTCAAGACAAAAGTTCATATTGACATAAAACTAATAATACTTCAAGCATACTAACAAAGCAATCATGTCTTCTCAAAATAACATGCCAAAGAGAGCTATCCCTACAAAATCATATAGTCTGGCTATGCTCCATCTTCACCCACAACAAAATATTTAAATCATGCACAACCCCGGATGACAAGCCAAGCATTGTTTCATACTTTTGATGTTCTCAAACTTTTTCAATCTTCACGCAATACATGAGCATGAGCCATGGATATAGCACTATAGGTGGAATAGAATGGTGGTTGTGGAGAAGACAAAAAGGAGAAGATAGTCTCACATCAACTAGGCGCATCAACGGGCTATGGAGATGCCCATCAATAGATATCAATGTGAGTGAGTAGGGATTGCCATGCAACGATGCACTAGAGCTATAAGTGTATGAAAGCTCAAAAAAGAAACTAAGTGGTGTGCATCCAACTTGCTTGCTCACGAACCTAGGGCATTGAGAGCCCATCGTTGAATATACAAGCCAAGTTCTATAATGGAAGATTCCCACTAGGATATGAAATGACAACATAGAGACTCTCTATCATGAAGATCATGGTGTACTTTGAAGCCAAGTGTGGAAAAAAGGGTAAGCATTGCCCCTTTTTTGGCCTTTCTTTTTTTATGGCCTTTCTCTTTTCTTTTTTTTGGGACAATGCTCTATTGAATGATGATCATCACACTTCTATTTATTTACAACTCAATGATACAACTCGATACTAGAACAAAGTATGACTCTATATGAATGCCTCCGGCGGTGTACCGGGATATGCAATGATACATGAGTGACATGTATGAAAGAATTATGATGGTGGCTTTGCCACAAATACAATGTCAACTACATGATCATGCATAGCAATATGACAATGATGAAGCGTCATAATAAACGGATGGTGGAAAGTTGCATGGCAATATATCTCGGAATGGTTATGGAAATGCCATAATAGGTAGGTATGGTGGCTGTTTTTAGGAAGGTATATGGTGGGTTTATGGTACCGGCGAAAAGTTGCGCGGTACTAGAAGAGGCTAGCAATGGTGGAAGGGTGAGAGTGCGTATAATCCATGGACTCAACATTAGTCATAAAGAACTCACATACTTATTGCAAAAATCTATTAGTTATCAAAACAAAGTACTACGCGCATGCTCCTAGGGATAGATTGGTAGGAAAAGACCATCGCTCGTCCCCGACCGCCACTTCATAAAGGAAGGCAATCAATAAATATCATGCTCCGACTTCATCACATAACGGTTCACCATACGTGCATGCTACGGGACACAAACTTTAACACAAGTATTCTCAAATCACAACTACTCAAACTAGCATGACTCTATATCACCATCTTCATATCTCAAAACAATCATCAAGTATCAAACTTCTTCAGTATTCAACACACTCATAAGAGAATTTTATTATTCTTGAATACCTAGCATATTAGGATTTTAAGCAAATTACCATGCTATTTAAGACTCTCAAAATAATATAGTGAAGCATGAGAGTTCATCTATTTCTTCAAAATAAAACTACCACCATGCTCTAAAAGATATAAGTGAAGCACTAGAGCAAACGACAAACTACTCCGAAAGATATAAGTGAAGATCAATGAGTAGTCGAATAATTATGCAACTATGTGAAGACTCTCTAACATTTAATAATTCAGATCTTGGTATTTATTCAAACAGCAAAAATCCTAACAAAATAAATTGACGCTCCAGCAAAACACATATCATGTGGCGAATAAAAATATAGCTCCAAGTAAAGTTACCGATGAACGAAGACGAAAGAGGGGATGCCTTCCGGGGCATCCCCAAGCTTAGGCTCTTGGTTGTCCTTGAATATTACCTTGGGGTGCCTTGGGCATCCCCAAGCTTAGGCTCTTGCCACTCCTTATTCCATCATCCATCGAATCTTTACCCAAAACTTGAAAACTTCACAACACAAAACTTAAAGTAGAAACTCGTAAGCTCCGTTAGTATAAGAAAGCAAATCACCATCATAAGGTACTGTAATGAACTCATTCTTTATTCATATTGGTGTAATACCTACTGTATTCCAACTTCTCTATGGTTCATATAAACCTCTAGCCTTCATCAAAATAAGCAAACAACACACGAAAACAGAATCTGTCAAAACAGAACAGTCTGTAGTAATCTGGATCAAACGTATACTTCTGGAACTCATAAATTCTCAAAAATTGATGGACCGTGAGGAATTTATCTATTAATCATCTGCAAAAATAATTAACTAAATATCACTCTCCAATAAAAAATGGCAGCTCTCGTGAGCGCTAAAGTTTCTGTTTTTTACAGCAATGATCAACAAGACTTTCCCCAAGTCTTCCCAAAGGTTCTACTTGGCACAAACACTAATTAAAAGCATAAAACCAATCTAAACAGAGGCTAGATGAATTATTTATTACTAAACAGGAACAAAGCAAGAACAAAAAAATTGGGTTGCCTCCCAACAAGCGCTATCGTTTAACGCCCCTAGCTAGGCATGATGATTTCAATGATGCTCACATAAAAGATAAGAAACATAAAGAGAGCATATGAAGAATATGACTAGCACATTTAAGTCTAACCCACTTCCTATGCATAGGGATTTTGTGAGCAAACAACTTGTGGGAACAATAATCAACTAGCATAGGAGGGCAAAACAAGCATAACTTCAAAACTTTAAGCAAATAGAGAGGAAACTTGATATTATTGCAATTCCTACAAGCATATATTCCTCCCTCATAATAATTTTCAGTAGCATCATGAATGAATTCAACAATATAACCAGCACCTAAAGCATTTCTTTTCATGATCTACAAGCATAGAATTTTATTACTCTCCACATAAGCAAAATTTTTCAATCCCT
>NC_053024.1:678311032-678336928 GCF_003073215.2 Triticum urartu
CAAAACCACGGTCTTGTAACAATTCGGTAAGGTGGTCATACCACGCACGTGGGGCTTGTTTAAGGCCATAGAGTGCCTTATCGAGTTGATACACATGATCGAGAAAGTAGGGATCCTCGAACCCGGGGGGTTGCTTGACGTAAACCAATTCATTAATGGGACCATTAAGAAAAGCACTCTTCACATCCATTTGTTGTAACTTAAAGTTATGATGAGAAGCATATGCAATCAACATGTGAATGGATTCAAGACGAGCAACGGGAGCAAAGGTTTCACCGTAGTCGATACCCTCGACTTGGGAGTAGCCTTGTGCTACCAGACGAGCCTTGTTGCGAATGATAATCCCATGGGAATCTTGCTTGTTCTTAAATATCCACTTGGTTCCTATGACATTGTGATTCCCAGTTGGTCTTGGCACTAATCTCCACACTTTGCTGCGCTCGAAGTTGTTGAGTTCTTCATGCATGGCGTTGAGCCAGTCCGGATCTTCTAGCGCTTCATAGACCTTGTGGGGTTCCACACAAGAGACAAACGCATGATGCTCACAATAATTTGCTAATTGTCTATGAGTGCTTACCCCCTTTCTTAAGCTTCCAAACACATTCGTCATGAGATGATCCTTGATGGAGAACTTGGAAGCAACCTTGGCGGCACGACACTCTAATTCCTCCTTGGTGGTGAGTTGAGGAGAGGTTACTTGATCATCTTGAGCGCCGTCATGAACTTGTTCTTGATCTTGAACTTGCTCGGGGGAGAGAACTTGACCTTGGGCATCACTTGGTGTGTCCACACCATCTTGAGTATGATCTTGCCCTTGGTCATGTTCTTGAGGATGAGAGCCTCCATGTTGTTCTTCGGAAGCGTGTGGGCCTTGGGTTGGTGATGGCTCCACTTGAGTGGAGCTTTGTCCTTCTCCTTCGGCCACAAGGGGTTCCTCAATGGGTAGGATAAAGCCAACACCCATTCTTCTTATGGCTTGGGGAGGAATTTCATCACCTACATCTCAAGTGCCACTTTGCTCCACTTGGGAGCCGTTATTCTCATCAAACTCCACGTTACACGTCTCCTCAATAAGTCCCGTGGATTTATTGAGGACACGGTAAGCATGAGAGTTTGTAGCATAGCCAACAAATATGCCCTCATAAGCTCTAGCCTCAAATTTAGACAACCGAACACCTTTCTTGAGAATGAAACACCTACACCCAAATACCCGGAAGTACTCGAGGTTGGGCTTGTTACCGGTGAGTATCTCATATGGAGTCTTGTTCAAGCCCTTGCGGAGATAGAGCCGATTGGATGCATGACATGCGGTGTTGATGGCTTCGGCCCAAAAGTTGTACGGAGACTTGAACTCCGCCATCATGGTCCTTGCCGCATCCATCAACGTCCGGTTCTTCCTCTCCGCAACACCGTTTTGTTGAGGGGTGTATGGTGCGGAATATTGATGCTTGATTCCCTCATCACTAAGAAATTCATCCAAGGTGTAGTTCTTGAACTCGGTGCCATTGTCACTTCTTATTGTCAAGATCTTTGCATTGTGTTGATGTTGTGCTTCATTTGCAAAGTCAATGACGGTTTGTTGGGTCTCGCTCTTCCTCTTGAAGAAATACACCCACATGTATCTTGAGTAGTCATCCACAATCACCAAGCAATACTTCCTACCTCCAAGACTATCGAAGGATGGAGGCCCAAAGAGATCCATGTGAAGGAGCTCCAAAGGCCTCTTTGAATAAATGATAGTCGTGGGAGGGTGAGCCTTCTCATGTAGCTTTCCTTCGATACAGGCACTGCAAGCATGATATTTAGCAAAACTAACATTCGTTAGTCCACGGACATGGTCCCCCTTGAGGAGACTTTGCAAAGATCTCATATTGACATGGGCTAAACGGCGATGCCAAAGCCATCCCACATCAACTTTAGCCATTAGGCATGTCGCGATCTTAGTGGGTCGCTCCAAAAAGTTAATCACATAGAGACCGTTCTCGACATGCCCAACAAAAGCTACTTTAAGAGTCTTGCTCCACAAGAGGGCCACGGTATTGATATCAAAGAAAGTGGCAAAGCCCATGATAGCAAGTTGACGAACGGAAAGTAAATTGTATGCAAGGGACTCAACAAGCATGACCTTCTCGATCGTGAGATCATGAGAGATGACCACCTTGCCAAGTCCCAATACCTTAGAAGATGAGGCGTCACCCCACTCGACATTGGTGGGCATAGATGGAACTTTGTGCACGTCCACCACCAAGTCCTTGCTTCCGGTCATATGATTTGTAGCTCCGCTATCGAGCAACCATGATCCACCACCGGAAGCAAACACCTACAAGAGATCAATGCTTGGTTTTAGGTACCCATTTTGTAATGGGTCCTTTGATGTTAGTAACAAGGGTCTTAGGAACCCAAATAGACCATTCAATGTACTCATGAAGAGAACCAACAAATTTGGCATAAACATGCCCATCACTAGCACGACATAACACATAAGAAGGGTTAAAATCGCCGGCTTTGTTGAGAGGGGTGACATTGCCCTTCTTGACATTGTTCTTCTTCTTCTCCTCGGGGGCACTCTCTCCCTCCCTCACAAAGGTTTTCATGAGGGGAGGAGGTCATTTGGTCTTGTCATTCTTCTTCTTGTTCTTGGAGTCGGGCACGTACCCAACCCCTTCCTTGGCCACACCTCCCTTTTGGTTGATCAAGAGATCGTTGAGGTTCTTCTTGCCTTGTATGCAAGTCGAAAGACCTCTCTCAAGTTGCTCCTTCAACTTAGCATTTTCCTCAACAAGATGTATATGCTCACAACACGGGTTAGTAGCATTTGCATTATCAATTAGAACCATATGAGGAAAAGTTGCTTTCTCCTTAGTTAGCTTCACTTGGAGTTGATCATGAGACTCCTTGAGACTAGCGTGAATACCCTTCAAGGCCTCGTGGGCCTTGTCAAGTATATCAAACTCCTCTTTGAGTCTAGCAAGATCAACCCCGAGTTTGGCCTTCTCGGAATTTAGCACACGAGAAACAATGAGGACATGATCATAATCTTTCTTTAACTTAGCATGATCAACGTTGTGTGACTCCTCAAGAGCCAAACGAAGACCACGCTCTTCCTCAAGAGCATTGGAAAGATCCGAAATCTCATCGGCATAGTCACGACTATGCCCTTCCATCTTAGAGATGGTGTCTTCGTGAGCCTCGATCATGTCATTGGCTTCACCAAGTTGTTCCAAGAGAGCAACAAAGTGCTTCTTGGATTTTCCCTTGAGTTTGCCCATAAAGGCCTCAAACTCGTTAGCCTCCACATTAGCTCCCTCAAGTTCATTAATGCTATCCGTCGGGGAAGGATGATTAATGATGGTAGTTTTGATGTTGGAGGTTACCTTGTTGGTGGCTTTAGCCATGAGGCACTTGGCGGTGATGCTCTCGTTGGGTGAGTCGAAGAGAGACACCCGTGACGTTATTGCAATGGCAACGGAGGCCATGGCAACCGACTCACCATCTTCATCATCGTCATCATCCTCATTGTACTCTTCTTGCACAACCAAAGCCTTGGGAGGATTCTTCTTGGTGAAGTTGTTCTTGTTGGGGAACGACTTGGCCTTGTCCTTTCGGATGAGCTTGCCACCATTGTCTTCCCTCTTCTCATACGGGCATTCCGCAACGAAATGACTCACGTTGCCGCAATTGTAGCAAGCCCTTACATGTTGCTTGCCCCTTGTGCCACTCGACTTGCTTTTGCTAAAGTTTGGCCTCGAGTTTTTCTTGCTCCAAAATTGCCTTGAAGCAAGTGCCATGTGTTCATGATATGCATACTTCGTATCTTCGGGGTTGCTCTCCTCTTCTTCCTCTTCTTCTTCTTCCACGGTGAGCTTGGCCTTCAATGCAAGGTTAGGCTTCTTTGCCCGTTGAGAACGGAGCACCGCATTGTCGGCGGTCTTGTCCAAAATGTTCATGGCCAAAAACTCATCCAACACTTCGCTTGAGGTCAAAGTGTGGAAGTCCGGTCTTTGACGAATGACGGAGGACATGGCCTTGTGATAGGGCATCATTGCCTTGAGGAATTTGCGCTTGATCCAATTGTCATCCATGTCCTTGCTCCCATGATCTCGTAGTGAGACCGCGAGTTTGGTTACTCTCCGATAAAGCTCACGAGGTTCTTCATCTTCTTTCATTGCAAACTCATCGGCCTCATCTTGTACCACTTCATAATTAGAGCGTTGAATGCTTGTGCTTCCCCGGTAGAGAGAGAAAACACAATGCCATGCATCTTTGGCCAAGGCGAAGGGACGAAGATGAGGTAGGTCTTCGGGTGGAATTGCATCTTGAATGATGAAGAGAGCATTCTCATTGAATTGATTATCCGCAGCTTCTCGAGGAGTGAAGTTGCTTGGATCATGCGGATAAAAACCTTCTTCAATGATTCTCCAAAGGTTAGTGTTCACATGATTTAAATGATGTTTAAAGCGGTAAACCCAAGAATCAAAGTCCTCATTTTTCACAATCTTAGGAGGAGGACCGGCATGATTCAAATGAGTGGAAGGAATCGGTCCACCATAAACAAGTGGTGGTTCCACATGGGCAAAGATGCCGGTGCCATTCTTACCACTAGAATGAGCCTTTTCACTACTAGCTTCCCCCTTGTCGGGGATAGCATCCATCACCTTGTTGGCGGGATCACCCACTTTCAACGGTGCGGTGGATAGTTGAAGCCCCTCAAGAAATTTAGTAAACATGCTCTCAACTTCGGTCATCATGGAGGTTTTCAATGTCTCCAAGGCCACATTGAACTCCTCACGAGATACCGAGGTTCCCCCATCGCCCGTAGACGAGATAGGATTCACACCGGAGTGTTCCTCCACACCGTCTACGGTATAAACCATACTCTTTGGACAGTAAAGTCCTTAATAAAGAGACGAGGCTCTGATACCAATTGAAAGGATCGATATGGTTGACTAGAGGGGGGGGGGGTGAATAGGCAACTAACAATTTTTAGCTTTTATTTAGCAATTTAAACTTTACATCAAAGTAGGTTGTCTAGATATGCAATTAGGTGAGCAACCTATATGATGCAACACGGATAGGAACACAAGCAAGCAAGATATATGAAACAAATAAGCTTCCACAAGTAAAGGCACGAGATAACCAAGAGTGGAGACGGTGGAGACGAGGATGTGTTGCCGAAGTTCCTTCCCTTTGAGAGGAAGTACGTCTCCGTTGGAGCGGTGTGGAGGCACAATGCTCCCCAAGAAGCCACTAGGGCCACCGTAATCTCCTCACGCCCTCACACAATGCGAGATGCCGTGATTCCACTATTGGTGCCCTTGGAGGCGGCGACCGAACCTTTACAAACGAGGTTGGGGCAATCTCCACAACTCAATTGGAGGCTCCCAACGACACCACGAAGCTTCACCACAATGGACTATGGCTTCGCGGTGACCTCTACTGTCTAGGATGCTCAAACACCCAAGAGTAACAAGATCCGCAAGGGATTAGTGGGGGAATCAAATATCTCTTGGTGGAAGTGTAGATCGGGGCCTTCTCAACCACTCCCGAGCAAATCAACAAGTTTGGTTGGCTAGGGAGTGAGATCGGGCGAAAAATGGAGCTTGGAGCAATAATGGAGCTTAGTGGTGGAAGAGGTGAGTCAACGGGGAAGAAGGGGACCCCTTATATAGTGTGTGGAAAAGATCCAACCGTTACCCACCAACCAGCCCGCAGCCAGCGGTACTACCGCGCCTGGCCAGCGGTACTACTGCGCCTGGCCAGCGGTACTACCGCAAGGCCGCGCGGTACTACTGCTTGCAACCAAGCGGTACTACCGCACAGCTGTGCGGTACTACCGTACCGACCCATGGTACTGCCGCAACCCCAGCACAGAACCGATAAACAGACGCATAGGAGCTGGGGGCGGTACTTCCGCACGCGCGGTACTACCGCGCCCCCCATGCGGTACTACCGCGAGGCAAAAATCCCAGCCAGGGGAGAAGGGAAACTTCCGTGCCTACTTTCGCAAAGAAACAGAAGTAGCAAAAACCCGACACAGTAGTACTGCCGAGGGGCGGTACTACTGCCTGACTGCATAGCGCGGTACTACCGCTCGGCGAAAACGGTACTACCGCGGTAGGTGCGGATGTAAAAAATTACATGCGCTCCTACTACCGCAAAGGGGCGGCATTAGCCTGGTGGGCAGTGGTAGTGCGGCTCCAGGGGAGCGGTACTACCGTGGGCACCTGCGGTACTATCGTGCCACCGCGCGGTACTACCGCGGATGCCTACGGTACTACCGTTGACCTGGGAGCAGTACTACCACAACCAACAATGGCAGCCAGACAAGGGAGGCAAGAAAACGGAGGAAGCTCCAAGGAAGAGGGAGGGGAGAAGAAGGAGACGTGTACGTGATGATTCCACCCAAACCTTTCCAACGCGGACCCCCTCTTAATAGTACGGCTTTCCTACGACTCAAATCCACCAAAAAGAAACGTAGAAAAGACGCCGTCTTTGTTAGTCTTCGAGGGGCACCCAATCGTCTTGTGCCTAGCAAAGAAGTGTCTGGAATACTCATGGCACACGATTAGTCCGCAAATGCGCTATCATCAATCACCAAAACACTTAGGGATAAATGATGTCCTTACAGCCAATCCGTAAGTACACCTATGCCCCTGATGTTGACCCCTCCAACCTTATAAGTGATGAAGCTGTGTTCCAAGCCTTAACTGGAATCGATTGGGCAACCATTGACTTCCAGCCACTGGGTAGAGAGGAGGAGGATGCACCAGTGCAAGACGATCCACGGCCTTCAAGTCAACCTGGCGACGAATCATGATCCGAAGGCCAGTTTAGCCTTCTGCATACTGCCACACTTGCTGAAAACAATTATTCTTTTTGGGCATTAAAGCGCCTTGTAATAGGCTAGTTCAAAATACTTTGTCTGATATGCCATCATGCATATTTATGTTGCCTAATACTATTAATCCATCATGCTTTAGGATATATTATGTTCATAATCTGTAGCAGTGTTATGCAAACTGTTCCTGCATACAAGAAGTTGAAAGTGTCCTGGCGGTTTACCGTAGGACGGGTCATGATGCCCAAATATATAGCCGGGGTTTATAACCAAGGCTGTACTTTGAAAATAATCAAAGATGAAAGAGATGATACCTGTGATATTGAATCACACTGTTGGTTGACCAACTTTTGTATAGCAAGAGTGATAACCTCAATCCTTAGTATTGACAACTCTGTCCATGTTTTGCCGGTTTATGATAAAACCATACCGGGTTATAGTAAACACCGGTTTATCCATATATATTGCTGGTGACTTGTAGTCAAAACCAGACCGGGTCAATATACGCTGGATTATAATTGATCATGTACTGACAACTTATCGTTGAAAGCCAACCCAGGTCAATAAACACCGGTTTATCATAAGATATTAAAAATCTCACCAAAGGAGAAAAAACTTGTCAAATAAAAACACAAAAAGATCGTGCAAGGCTTTTCATGGGCTGCCAGGCCCTAAATCGAGGCTTTTCATGGGCTGCCAGGCCACTGAGTTAAACCATTTTTCGAAGCCTTTTAAGATGGACCTCACATTAACCAATCGTCGTTTTAACTTTGACAAGTTCAGGGTCTATGAGATTGACTTGTCAAACGTTCGGCGTGTCATACCAGGATTAGCTGGATGGAGTGGCTTACTTAAAAAGGCAGGATAATCCGGGCTTTTGGGTGAATACACCTGGCTTCCAAGCCTGGCTTGATAGCCTACTGCAAGGGTGTAAGGTCTTTGTTCTTTGAGAAGCAAAGAGCCCCCAAGCAACATTTGAGCTGTGCTCGGTGGGTGCCTATGTTTGAGTTGTGATGTTGCAACACTCTCTTTGGCCCCACATGATTTCCTTTTGGCCTTAAGCCGATCAAGTTGGTGTGTGGTCTTGTTATGTTGTAGGTAGGACACCTGCCAAGTTTCATCGCATTCGGAGTCCGTTTGATGCCCCAACGGATAAATATAGCGGCAATAGTAGCTGACCTTTTCGTCGGACGTTTTCAGTCTCCGAAAACCATGCCGGGCTGCATCTCTCCCCTCTCCTCTCAGCCTAACCCTCCTACACAGCCCACAAACCCCACCTAGTTCCCCCCTCTGTCCGGAGCCGTCCGATTGTGATCAGAGGGTCCACATTGGCCTCAAACCCATCAAACCGTAGCCCCTACCCTATTTAAGCTCACTCACATGCCATTTTTGGTCTTCTCCTTCCTCACCCTTGAAATCCGTGCCCCCCCAATCATCTTCCAGTCGCCTCCCACCTCCTCTCCTTGAATTCCGGCGCCGGCCAACCCCTCAAGTGCCACTTGGCGCCGCCCAACTGGCCAGCCGCTGCCGGCCAGGTGCTCTCCACCTCTCCCGTAGCACCACGTCGCCTCCCCAGTGCCCCACTTCGCCGTGGCCCGCCTGGCCCATCCGCAGCCCGCCCCGGGCCGATCTGGGCCCGAGGCACCCCCACCATGCCGCCATCTCGCTCTGGATCGGGAGGAGCCCGATCCCGCAGCTGCCTCCGCCCCGAGCGCCTCCCCTCGCCGGACTTCCGCCGCCGGCGACCACCAGGCCATCGCCGCCGCCGGACCCCAGGTCCCATCGCTCTCTCTCTTCCTTCCTCTTTCCTCCCTCTCCCTCACGATCTCTCTCCCCCGTATGATCCCACTGCCATGGACGAGCTCCACCTCACGGATCCCGCATCCCCGAGCGCCGTCGAGCACCTCCGTCACCGGATCTGGAACCCCCGTCCTCGGATCCGTCCATCCCCGTCGTCCTCCGGTCCCCTACGCGTCGCGCCGCCGTCCCCATTGCTGGCAGCCGCCGCGCCATGCTCCTGCCTCTGCTCGAGCAGAGGAGGACGAGCACTCCCCTGCTGGGCCGCCTTCCTCGCGCACGCGTGGGCTGACCATGTCCGAGGCCCAGCGTGCCCCTACCGGGCTCCTTTCCATCGGCTGGGCTTGGCCCATGGTGAGCCCCCTCAGATCCAGCGCCCATGCTGCTTTTGGGCTAGTCAGATTCGGCCCATAGGTTTTTTTTCCTGCTGCTGCAATTTTCACAATTTTCCAGAGACTGCAGTTTTTACAGAAAAGCCCCTCATGTTCATGCATATCCTAACTCACAAACCGTGCATCAGTTTAAAATGTTTTATATATGAAAAATGCTTAGAATAATGTGCAGATTAATAATATGCCACTTTCATGCATGTTAAAAATGTTTAAACTTGTTGTTTGCTTTGTTTTTCTATATTGCCATGCTAAAATGCTATAATTCATAACTAAATTACCATAGCTCCAAACTTAACAAACTTTATATGTAAATGGGGTAGAATAATGCATAGATTAACATGATGTACTTACTTTACATGTTTAACAGCTCTAAAATTGTGTTTAGGGCAGAACAGTACCAAATCAAAAATATGCACATGAGGATTTTCTGGAATTGTTGTTTGTTATTTCCGGCCTCATTTAAACTTGCCTAGTTAGGTAGTTTTATTATGCTTCATCCCTTTCCATGTTTAATAACATTTAACTTTGTTGGGTACATAAATGAGAGAGAACTAAATAATTGATGTGGTGTTCCGTCAATATGCAACGGAGTTGCATATTGAGCTCCACTTAATTTGTAGGATTGTTTGTGCATTTTGCCATGCCATGCCTCATTAAACCGGTCATGCATCATACTTGGTTGTGCATTATGCCATGTTCATGTGATGGTTGTTTACTATGTTGTTTGCTTCTTTCCGGGTTGCTTCTCTCGTTAGCTTCGGTTTTGTTCCGGAGTTGTGAGGATCCGTTCGACTACGTCCGTTTGTCTTCTTCATGGACTCGTTCTTCTTCCTTGCGGGATCTCAGGCAAGATGACCATACCCTCAAAATCACTTATATCTTTGCTTGCTAGTTTTTCGTTCTATCGCTA
Organism: Triticum urartu; assembly: GCF_003073215.2. NCBI lineage: Eukaryota > Viridiplantae > Streptophyta > Magnoliopsida > Poales > Poaceae > Triticum > Triticum urartu. Next base: position 678,320,970 of record NC_053024.1, read on the forward strand.
TGTCGCGCTACCTATCACTTGTTATATCGTGCCTCCCATATTGCCATGTCAAGCCTCTAACCCTCCTCCCTAGCAAACCATTGTTTGGCTAAGTTACTGCTTTTGCTCAGCCCCTCTTATAGCATTGCTAGTTGCAGGTGAAGATGAAGTTTGTTCCATGTTGGAACATGGATATGTTGGGATATCACAATATCTCTTATTTAATTAATGCATCTATATACTTGGAAAAGGGTGGAAGGCTCGTCCTTATGCCTGGTGTTTTGTTCCACTCTTGCTGCCCTAGGTTCTGTCATACCGGTGTTATGTTCCTTGATTTTGCGTTCCTAACGCGGTTGGGTGTTATGGGAACCCCTTGACAGTTCGCTTTGAATAAAACACCTCCAGCAAGGCCCAATCTTGGTTTTACATTTGCCTAACAACCTATTACCCTTCCCTTGGGCCGGCCAACCCGAGGGTCATCTTTATTTTAACCCCCCCGGGCTAGTGCTTCTCTAAGTGTTGGTCTGAACCGAGTAGACTGCGGGGCCACCTCGGGGAAACTTGAGGTTTGGTTTTACTCGTAGGATGTCTCATCCGGTGTTGCCCTGAGAATGAGATATGTGCAGCTCCTATCGGGATTATCGGCACATCGGGCGGCTTTGCTGGTCTTGTTTTACCATTGTCGAAATGTCTTGTAACTGGGATTCCGAGGCTGATCGGGTCTTCCCGGGAGAAGGAATATCCTTCGTTGACCGTGAGAGCTTGTGATGGGCTAAGTTGGGACACCCGTGCAGGGTATAAACTTTCGAGAGCCGTGCCCGCGGTTATGTGGCAGATAGGAATTTGTTAATATCCGGTTGTAGAGAACTTGACATTAACTTAATTAAAATAAATCAACCGTGTGTGTAGCCGTGATGGTCTCTTCTCGGCGGAGTTCGGGGAGTGAACATGGTTCTTGTGTTATGCTTAAACGTAAGTAGTTTCAGCATCACTTCTTGATCACTTCTAGTTCATGACCGTTGTGTTGCTTCTCTTCTCGCTCTTATTCGCGTATGTTAGCCACCATATTTGCTTAGTGCTTGCTGCAGCTCCACCTCATTACCCTATCCTACCCATAAGCTTAAATAGTCTTGATCTCGCGGGTGTGAGATTGCTGAATCTTCGTGGCTCACGGATACTTCCAAACAGTTGCAGGTGCCGACGATACCAGTGCAGGTGACGCAACCGAGCTCAAGTGGGAGCTCGATGAAGATCTTGATCGTTGTTTTGTTTCGTTTCGTGTTGATCAGTAGTGGAGCCCAGTTGGGACGATCGGGGATCTAGCATTTGGGGTTGTCTTCCTTTATTTTGGTTCCGTAGTCGGACCTTTGATTGTATTTGGATGATGTATGAATTATTTATGTATTGTGTGAAGTGGCGATTGTAAGCCAACTCTTTATCCCTTTCTTATTCAGTACATGGGATGTGTGAAGATTACCCCTCTTGTGACAAGCCTACCATGCGGCTATGCCTCTAAGTCGTGCCCCGACACGTGGGAGATATAGCCGCATTATGGGTGTTACAAGTTGGTAATCAGATCCATCCGCGACTTAGGAGCCCCCTGCTTGATCGAATCATTGACGTTGTTGAGTCTAGAACAAAATGTTTTGAGTCTTAGGATTATATATATCGGAGAGTAGGATTCTTTTTACTCCTCAGTCCCTTCGTCACTCTGGTGAGGCCTCCTGACGTAGAAGTTTTGACTCTCCTCTTCTCAAATTTCACGATTTTTTAGGATCACGCGGGTATCTTGGAATCCTTCTGTCGTGGGTTTGTCATGGCAGATGTCCTCGTGAAAGGACTTAGTCGTGGAGCCATCACTACAGGTTAGCTTAAAGGGGTTAAACCGGACAAGGGAGATGAGGGATTTTATACTAGTTCGGCCCCTTCGATGAAGGTAAAAGCCTATGTCTAGTTGTGATTGGTATTGCTAGGGTTTCGATGACCAGGGAGCAAATCCGCTTTGCCTGGTGAAAGTGCGTTATATCGACTAGAGGGGGGGGGGTGAATAGGCCGATTTTTATGAGTCTTCAAAACGTGGAAGTTTCGAAGACAAATGATAGAAATAAACCTATTACCATGCAGCGGAAGGTAGACTACACTAGGCAAACCATAGTCAAGTATTCAATGAAGTGAAAGCACAATGACTAATAGCAGCTAGGTAGTAAGGATCAGGTAGGAAGATATTGATGAAGCCAATCAGAACAAGCAGTCATGTCCGGAGTAAATAGCCATGGGTAGCCTAGCCGGCTTCCCTGGCCCTTCTGAAAAAATTACGAGCCCGTCCGGCTCTCACCCAAGACATGGGGCCGCCTTCCCCTTGCTGGCTGTCATCCAGGCCGGCTTTCGGAAGGCGGCCCGACTTTAGCCCTCATGAAGAAAGCCACGGGAGGGCCGACTTCGGGAAGCCGGCCGTGAGAAGGCCGACTCCAAGAAGCCGGCTCCCATAAAGCGGTCGAGACCGTACCCTCAAAGTTTGCATCCACCTAACGGCGATGCGACGGGGCGTGGCTACAGTGAAGCCTGCCACCCCCGAATCCCGGAGCACGCCTGGCACAGTGCGCCGTACGGAGTGGCCATGACCCGTCCGGCGCGGCACTGTTGCCATGTTGACCCTGATGTCACCCACGACGGGCCGCCAGCGCGGCCCACAGACGGTGGGCCCCTTCGGGCAGAGAGACACCCGAAGGCGGCCACGCCTCCCCCAGTCGGCCCAAGACAGAGCCGGCTCCCCGCAGCCGGCTTGCCACCTCCCTCGAAGGAGACGCCCCATTAAGGAGACAAGACGCGGTGAGGCTACAGCGATCGCCCGACGGGCGGCGGCACTGTAGCCGCGCCTACCACGATGAAGCCCACGTCACCAAGATGGAGCCACAGTAACCAGCCGCCGACCAGGCCCTGGACAGTGGGGCCTGCCTGTCGACCAAGGGGCCGGCAGCCGGCGGGACCCACCAGTCGGCGGGCCCCAGCAGCCGGCGCAGAAGCCGGCGAGCGCAGTCACAGACGGCTGGGCCCCGCGCCCAGTCGGATTACCATTGTACCCCCGGGGAGTAGGCCTATATAAACCCCCCGGGGCACCCATGCAAAGGGTTCGACCCCCTGCTAGTTCCTAGACACCACACAAGGAGAAGAAGCAGGCTAGCCGTGCCCTTCTTCCTCCTCCCACCGAACAGCTCAAGGAGCATTGTGTAGCTACTTGTCATCTAGTGATCATGCGGAGACCCCGCAGAGCAGCAGTAGGGGTGTTATCTCCACGGAGAGCCCCGAAGCTGGGTAAGATCCGCCGGCGTGCATGTCTTCGCCTTATCCCCGTTTCCAAGGCACCGGCGATGTCCTTACTGGCTCCCACAATGATAAGCCACCCGTTGGCATATGTCGCACCTACCACCCGACATTTGGCACCCACCGTGGGGCCAGGTGCACCGTCATCCGGAGACCTGTTCTGGACGGGAACCCTCTTCCTCCCCCGCGAGCGTAGCCAGCCCGACACGCCCGATGGTGCTTGCCACGACGCGCTGCAAGGCGTCACCAACGCCTGCGCAGCGAGCAACCTCGCTGATCTCCTCGACAAGACCTTCATCTCCGATGAGCTCGCCTCCGATGCGGGCACTGACCACCTCGCCAACCTCCTCAGCCAGCTCCATGTCTCCAGCGAGCCCGCTGTGGATCTGGAGTCGGTTGGCTCCACCGATCCGATGCCTGTCGAATCCGACACGGCCTCGATCGCCACCTTCCCCACCAACGTCGCGATCTACAACGACCCGCTTCCCCGAGCCGGTGGCTGCGACGCCGTCACCACCGAGGTGATGGTCATCGGCCACGACGGTGCTGCCGACGAGAGCGCCCACGACGCCCCGCACGCAGTGGCCCACGACTTGTCCACCCCCCTCCCAGCTGATGCCGACGACGAAGCACTGGAGGCGCGCTGCCTCGCCGTCCTCGCAGAGGGCCGGAGGCTGGCTTCCGTGAGACGCCTCACTGAGGCCTACCAGCGCGAAGCTGACCGCGCCGCCTTCGGCACGCCGGCCCCGGGCGGGCCAAGCCGGGCCGGCTTTGTCAAGCAACGCGGCGCCGTCATCGCCGACACGCTGGGAGTCGACCGCCCAGTCTACGCCACTCCACTTGAGAACCTGCGCGCCGCCCAGGCGGCCGTAGACGAGCTGGACGGACTGGGGGCCGAAGAACTTCCCCACATGGCCCGACGCATCCACAGCTGATCGATGCAGCCGCGCAGCGGCACGAAGCCGACCCGCGGAAAGCCCTCCCCCGCGCCGAGATCACGGCGCGACGTCCCGGACGCCGACTACGAGGCAACACCCGCGCGCGCGCGAGAAAGAGCCGGCTGCCAGCCGAAGCCGGACCCGAATCTCCATCGAGCGAGACGCGGACGGCCATCCCCGAGCCATGGAATGGCGGGGCAACCCGCCTCCGCCTCGACCCCGTGGAGAGAGATATCCCACCCCGCCGCCAGTGGCGCACCCGACTCTCAGCGGCCGACTAGGTCGCGCGAAGGAGTCGGCGAGAACGACGCCCGCCATCGGATCGACCGCCTGGAGCGATCCCTGGCGTTGGAAGAAGAAGACGATGTCGGTCCGCCTTGCTTCGGCCCCCGCATCGCGACGAGCCCTTCCCCAAAGGGTTCTCGCTCCCAAGAGACACGCCCAAGTACAACGGCTCCGTGAAGCCGGAAGATTGGTTGATCGACTACTCCACGGCGGTTAGCATAGCCAACGGCAACCGGCGCGTTGCCGTGAAGTACGTGCCCCTCATGCTGCAAGGCACGGCGCGGACCTGGCTCAACAGCCTCAAGCCGCGTAGCATCAACAGCTGGCTAGACTTCACAGAAGCCTTCATCCGCAACTTCACCAGCACCTACAAGCGGGCTCCCAAGCCCAGACAGCTCTCCTTGTGCGTACAAGGCCCCGCCGAGTCCACTCGCGACTACCTCACGCGTTGGGCCGAGCTCCGCAACTCTTGCGAAGGGGTGCACGAGGTGCAAGCCATAGAATACTTCACAGCCGGATGCCGAGAAGGCACCCTCCTCAAGCACAAGCTCCTCTGCGACGAGCCGACTACCCTCGACGAGCTTCTGGACATAGCGGACAAGTACGCCACCGCCGACTCCTCGATGAAGACCGAGCTTCGGGTAGACGCGTCCGGGAAAGTACTCAACCCGGCGCCCAAGACGCCGGCTGGGGATTCCGGCCGACGCCCACACTCGAACGACCACAAGCGCAAGGGCCCCGCGCCGCCTCCCGCCAGTCGGCAGGTGGCCACAGTTGAAGACGTGCCGCCTGAAGGGCGACCCGCGCCCAAGAAGCCCAAGGGCGGCAGGCCGGCTTGGCAGCCGGCCTTCTCCTACGAGCAAACTCTCGACGCCCCGTGCAAGTTCCACAGCGGCGCGAAGCCGTCCAACCACACAACCCGGAAGTGCCATTGGCTCACCCGAATCTCTAAAGGCGAGGGGCTCGTGCCGCCTCCGCCTGCCGGCCCCGCCGCCTCCGGCCACTCGGCCCGCAGTCGGAGCTGTGCACGACGAATTCCCCGACGAGCAAGCAACCTACATCGTCTTTACAAGCCAGCCGAAGACCGGCGCAGCAAACGCCGAGAGCACCAGGAAGTCAGCGTGGTCGCTGCCAACCCCGCCGGACACATGCATTGGTCAGAAAAGCCCATCAGCTGGAGCCGGGCCGACCATCCAGAGGTGATGCCGTCTCCCGGCTCTTATGCGTTGGTCCTGGAAGCCACCCTCGCGACGGACAGACGCGCCGCCCGCTTCTCCCGTGTGTTGATAGACGGCGGGAGCAGCATCAACATCCTGTACCGTGACACCCTGGAGAAGCTAAATGTCAAGACGAAGCAGCTCATGCCTACTCGGACAGTGTTCATGGCATCGTACCCGGCCTGTCCTGCGCCCCCATTGGCAAGATCAAGATTGATGTACTTTTTGGGGACAAGGAGCATTTCCGCCGGGAAGCGATCTGGTTTGAAGTGGTGGACCTGGAGAGCCCTTACCATGCATTGCTTGGCCGACCTGCCTTGGCCAAATTCATGGCAGTTCCCCACTATGCATACCTCAAGATGAAGATACCAAGCACCAAAGGCGTCATCACCGTAGCCGGCGATTACAAGAAGTCCTCTGAGTGCGCAGCAGCCAGCAGCCGGCTGGCCGAGTCCCTTGTGATTGCCGAAGAAAAGAAGATGTTGGACCGAGTCGTGGCCATAGCCGGCAAGCAGTCGGCCGTGTCCCCCCCCCAAGGAGCATGATGCTCAAGGATCTTTCCAGCCGGCCAAGGAGACGAAGAAGATACCTCTTGACCCCGAGCACTCCAGAGAGGTTTGCCGTCATCGGGGCAAACCTGAACAGCAAATAGGAAGGCGAGCTCGCCGATTTCCTCCGTGAGAATCGGGACATCTTTGCATGGTCCCCCAAGGACATGCCGGGTGTTCCGAGGAAATTCGCCGAGCACAAACTACACGTTCGAGAAGACGCAAAGCCAGTCAAACAACCCCTTCGCCGACTGTCGGAGGAGAAACGCAGGATTGTAGGGGAGGAGATAGCCCGGCTTCTGGCAGCCGGCTTCATTATGGAAGTTTTCTTTCCAGAGTGGCTCGCCAACCCGGTCCTCGTGCTAAAGAAGAACAACAAGTGGCGCATGTGTATAGACTACACAAGCCTCAACAAGGCCTGCCCAAAGATCCCTTTGCCCTGCCAAGGATTGACCAAGTGATAGACTCCAGCCGGATGCGAGCTGTTGAGTTTCTTGGATGCTTACTCAGGATATCACCAGATAAAGCTAGGATCCGGACGACCGCCTGAAGACCGCCTTCATCACGCCATTTGGAGCCTTCTGCTACCTGACTATGACATTCGGCTTGAGAAATGCCGGTGCCACTTTTCAGCGTTGCATGCAGAAGTGCCTCCTCAAGCAACTCGGCAGAAACGCTCACGTCTACGTGGACGACATTGTGGTGAAGACGGAGAAGCGCGGCACCTTGCTGGAAGACCTCAAGGAAACGTTTGAGAACCTACGCCGGTTCCAAATCAAGCTCAACCCCGAGAAATGCGTGTTCGGAGTGCCAGCCGGGCCAGCTCCTAGGCTTCCTGGTCTCCGAACGCAGCATCGAATGCAACCCGGTGAAGATCAAGGCCATCGAGAGAATGGCGATCCCCACCAAGCTTCAAGACATTCAGAAGTTCACCAGGTGCTTGGCCTCCTTGAACCGCTTCATCAGCCGGCTCGGAGAGAAAGCTCTCCCCCTCTACCGCCTCATGAAGGAGAGCACTCACTTCGAGTGGAACGACCAGGCCGACCAAGCTTTTCACGAGCTGAAGAAGATGCTGGCCACGCCGCCCGTTCTGGCGGCACCGACTGAGAAAGAGCCCATGCTCCTCTACATCGCCGCAACCAGCCGGGTGGTCAGCACCGTCATTGTAGTCCAATGCCCAGAAGAAGGCCGAGCCCAGCCGGTCCAGAGGCCGGTGTATTATTTGAGCGAGGTGCTGTCCGCCTCAAAGCAGAACTACCCGCACTACCAGAAGATGTGTTACGGCGTGTACTTCACCGCCAAGAAGCTGAAGCCCTACTTTCAAGAGCATCCCGTCACGGTCATATGCACCGCCCCGCTGGCCGAGATCATAGGCAGCTGGGACGCATCCGGCCGGGTGGCGAAATGGGCCATCGAGCTGGCCCCTTACACGATCTTCTACCAGCCCCGCACCGCCATTAAGTCCCAAGCACTGGCCGACTTCCTCGTCGACTGGGCCGAGACCCAGTACCTGCCGCCGGCTCCCGACTCCACCCATTGGCGCATGCACTTCGACGGGTCCAAGATGCGCGCCGGCTTGGGAGCCGGCGTCGTCCTTACCTCTCCCAAAGGCGACAAGCTCAGATACACGCTACAGATCCACTTTGCCGCCTCCAACAACGTGGCCGAGTACGAGGCGCTCATACACGGGCTCCGGCTTGCCAAAGAACTTGGCATTCGCCGGATCCTATGTTATGGCGACTCGGACCTGGTGGTCCAGCAATCATCCGGTGACTGGGACGCCAAGGACGCAAATATGGCGAGCTACCGCTTCCTGGTCCAACAACTCAGCGGATACTTTGAAGGATGCGAGTTCCTCCACGTACCGCGAGCCGACAATGAGCCAGCCGATGCCCTGGCTCGAATAGGCTCTACTCGGCAAGCAATACCAACCGGCGTCGCTCTACAACGCCTCCTCAAGCCATCTATCAAGCCGTCTCCAGAGTCCGACTCCATCTTCGTGCCGCCTAACCCCGATGCGGCCGGGTCCGGCTCGAAGAACCAAGCAGGCGACCCCGAGACTCCCGCAGCCGGCCCGGGGACTTCGGCAACCGGCTCGGGGACTGCCACACCCGGCTCGGGGACTGCGGTAGCCGGCCCGGGGACTGCACCAGCACAACAGCCGGCGGCTGACTCCAGCATTTCACCACCCAGCCCGCCCACCCTAGTAGTAGTAGCCACATTGGAAGTAGGAGAAGTCGCGGCTCCGTCATGGGCTTAGTCCATCCTCAACTTCCTAGTAAACCAAGACCTGCCGGCTGACGAAACAGAAGCAAGACAAGTCCAACGTCGAGCCGGAGCATACACAATCGTCAACAGAGAACTAGTCAAGCGCAGTGTCACTGGAATCCTCCAACGGTGCGTCGAGCAAGAGAAGGGCATTGCAATCCTCAGAGACATTCACCAAGGAGAATGCGGCCACCATGCGGCCTCAAGATCACTTGTCGCCAAAGCCTTCCGCCATGGTTTCTTTTGGCCGACTGCTTTGGATGACGCCAAAGAATTAGTCAAACATTGCAAGGGATGCCAACTCTTCAGCTCCAAGCAACACGTGCCGGCTTCGGCACTCAAGACCATTCCCCTCACTTGGCCCTTCGCCGTTTGGGGACTGGACATGGTGGGCCCATTCAAGATGGCGCGCGGCGGCATGACGCATTTGCTCGTCGCCGTGGACAAATTCACCAAGTGGATTGAGGCAAAGCCGATCAAGAAGCTGAATAGGCCGACTGCTGTGACTTTCATCGCAGACATAAAAACTCGGTACGGCGTGCCACACAGCATCATCACCGACAATGGCACGAATTTTGCCAAAGGAGCCTTGGCACGTTTCTGCGCAGCCCAAGGTATCCGACTGGACTTAGCATCCGTCGCCCACCCGCAGTCAAACGGCCAGGTCGAGCGAGCCAACGGCCTCATCCTCTCCGGCATCAAGCCTCAACTGGTCGTACCTCTGGAGCGCTCAGCCGGCTGTTGGCTCGATGAGCTGCCGGCTGTCCTGTGGAGTCTGCGCACTACACCAAACAAGTCAACCGGCTTCACCCCTTTCTTCCTTGTGTATGGTGCCGAGGCGGTCATCCCAACTGACATCGAGTTCGACTCGCCTCGAGTAACCATGTACACAGAAGTGGAGGCCAAGGAAGCACGAGAAGACGGCGTCGACCTGCTGGAAGAAAGCCGGCTGTTAGCCCTCAGCCGATCTGCCATCTACCAGCAGGGTTTGCGCCGCTACCACAGCCGGAAGGTCAGGCAAAGATCTTTCCAAGAGGGCGATCTTGTGCTCCGGCTGATCCAGCGAACAGCCGGCCAGCACAAGCTCTCAGCCCCTTGGGAAGGCCCCTTTGTCATCAGCAGAGCTCTAGGCAACGACTCCTACTACCTGATCGACGCACAGAAGCCGAAGGCACGCAAGAGAGATGACTCCGGCAAGGAGTCGGAACGACCATGGAACGCCAACCTCCTTTGAAGATTTTACAGTTGAAATGCAGTATGTACCATGCTAACTTTTGTATTAAGTACAAGACAATAGGCTCCCCGAGGAGGGTTCGGGGACTGCCATCCCTTATCTATGAATGAAAAGTATCATGCTTATGACCTTGTCATTTCATTTACTTGTTCCGTCCGGCACCGGGTTCGACTAGTCGGCTCGGGGACTGGCCAACTGGAGTTATATTAGAAGTCCTACCCGCAGTCAGATAAGTAGTGTGCCGGCTCCCAAGCTTTCTCTTGCCAAAAGTCGCAGTTCGAAGAACCGGCTGTCCGACTGGCAAGAGTTAAAGGCAGGAACGGGCGCCCACACGAAAAAACGGCTAGGGACTAACGGACTAATATAACAAAAGCCGGTTTTTCTCCCACCGCCGAATGGCTACCAGAGTAGCCGGCCGGCCGGTTTCCATTCACTTCACTTCAATCCAAGAAAGCTCAAGTACTTGCCTCCCCAAAGAGGGAAGGCGGCAAAGGAAAAAGCCTAAGGATAAAAAGCATACGCGAATGGAAACCAAACATGCACATAATAATATTTACATAAAAGACCTCCGAGAGGCCAGCATTCAACATAGTTTGGATACACCCCCAGTGGGTGGAACTACAAAAAGTTAATGAAGATTGTTCAAAAGACAACAAGCAGGAAAGATAAAGACGGCAGGTCAAGCCGGCGGAGCGACCGACGAGCCGGACTGGTTGGCGGAGACGGTCGTGCCGGCTGAAGGAGCGGCCGGCTGGCGAACTTCGACTTGGTCGCCGCCTCCCACAGAGGGCGCGCTTCCACGCGCCTCGTTGCTGGAGGCACGGTCGGCCTGAGGTCGGCCGGTTGTTCCACGAGCCGGCTCGATGTCTTCGCCGTCCTCCTCTTCTTCATCCTCGCCCTCGTCGCTGGAGGCAATCTCCTCCGCCGAGTCCTCGCCCACCGCCGGGTTCAGCCCGAACCACTCCTCCGGCTGAGCAACACCGTCATCATCGATTTCGGGTGCGATAATGCTGATGTCGGTGCACTCGGCGATCATCGAAGCTCGCTGGGCGATAGCCGGCCTCACCTCCTCCAGCTCCACGTCGGCCTCCATCCGCCAAGTCCACAGCTGGTCCAGGCTCAGCCCTGGGTACCAAGCCCGAATGAACTCCAACGCCCGCCCGGCTCCGAGGCGGGCCGCCGATGCCTTCCAAGCCTCAAAGCGACCAACTGCGACCTCCAGCCAGTCGGCAGTTCGGCTTGGGGTGCGGGGGATCGTCTCGCCGGGCCAGAGGGCAGCCAACACTTGCGCCCCGGCACATTGTAGCCGGCGAAGCATCCGATGAGCCGGCTGCAACCGCGCCTGGATAGCCAAGAGCTGCTCCTCAAGCGTCCGGTTCGCATCCGGCGCGATGTTGGCCCCCGCCTGACGGCGCGCCTCGCGATGGGCCTCAATGCTTTGGGCGGCGAAGGCGGAGTAGCCGGGGAAGTAGTCTGCACCAAAAAACAAGCAGCAGCTCAAGATAAGCCAAAAACCCAGGCGGCAAGGGGCAGGGGAGGGGCGAGGAAGGCGGCTTACCATCGATCAAATCCTCGATCTGGCCGAAGCCTTCATCCAGGGCTCGCCGGGTCTCAGCCCAACTCGCCGCCTCGGTCTCATACTCTGCCTTCAAGGCGGCTTCGCTATCCTGCGCCGCCTGCAGGGCCGCCTTGTGGCTCTCCTCTTGGTCGGCCAGCTTCTTGGCTAGGCGATCTCGTTCCTGGACCAAGGCGGCGTACTCGGCCTCCTTTGTATGAAGGGCGGCCCTCGCTTCGCCGAGCTCCTTCCTCAAGTCGGCGTTGGCCCCTGAAGACAAAGAAAAAGAAAAAACCAATAAGAAAAGAGTCGTCAAGAAAGATTCGACCCGACTGCGCAGCAGTCGGCCCGAATCTCGGGGACTACACCCAGTGGGTGCGCTGACCCGCCCCCACAGGAGATAGACAAGATCGAGTACTTACTTCGGCTGTCGGCCAGGTCGTCGGTCCTCCGGCTCAACTCCCGAGCCTGGGAGTTGAAGGTGGCAGCACGGAGGTTGTGATATTCCTGAAAGTTCAGACAAAAAGCAAAGTAAGGTAGCCGTCGAGAAAGATCCGACCCGACTGCGCAGCAGTCGGCCCAAATCGAGGGGACTACACCCAGTGGGTGCACTGACGCGCCCCCACGGAAGAGATCAAGAAATCAAAAGCGGCCAAGAATGAAGGACTTACCCGGATGGTGGCTCGCGTCGACAGGAACTCCTGGGTGAACTGTTGCAGCAGGGCGGCCTGAGCTTGCAGCTGGCTCCGGACCCTTGAGCCGCCACATTCAGCTCGCCAGTCCCCTCGCTGGGAGTCCACTCGGACGTGGCAGTGCTGGCCGCCTCCAGATCTTCCGCCGACTGGCCTGCGCCCGCGACTCGGTGCGACTCCGGCGGAGCGGCGCCTCCCCCTGCGCGCCGGCCCATCACCGGCTGCACCTCGAGGCCGGCTCTGCCCTCCGGCTCGCCCCCGGCCGGCCCCTCTGGCGCCGCTAACGACTGGCCACCTTGGCCCGCTCCGGTTGGCGCTGCTGGCGGCGTTCTCCTCGCAAAGGCCACGGGGTCCTCCCCCCTCTCCATCAGTGGCGGGCCTTGGACGATCTCCTCCGCCAAGGGCAATGGGGTGTCGGGGGCCACGGCTCGGAGGGGAATGGCGAGCAGCGGAGGCTGGTTGCGTGAACTCTCCGCCTCCGTCTCCGCGGTCGCTGCCTCCGTCTGGGCCTTGGCTGCCACATCGGCCTGCTCCCTCGCCACCTGGGTGGCCGCCTTCTCCGCCGCCTCACGCTCCTCCCGCACTTCACGGGCGTTCCGCTCTGTGGCCCCCCTGAGGTCGGCGCGGGGGTCCACGCGGCGGGAGCTTGAAGAACCTCCAGCCGGCCCAACTACGGAGCCGCCCGAACCACGCTCAAGGGAAAGCGGCGCCCTGTACAGCAAGCGGAAGAAATTAAGAAGAATGCTCGAACAAGAAGAGAATGATGAAGAGCATGCGGCAAGGCAATTGAAGACTTACACCGAGACCGCCTGAGGCTGCTTCACCGCCTTGCGGAAGCGGGCCGCTTTCGCAGCCGCCTCGTCTCGCTTGGTCGCCGCGGTGGAGGCTTTGGACTTCTTCGGCCGACTGCCGAAGAGGCCTGAAGTGGCCCGGCGCTTCTGTGCGCCGCCGCCGGCAGCCGGCGCGATAGACAAGCCCGCGCCCTGATGGTCGGCTGCTGGCTGGCGACGCGGGGCGACTTCGGCTTCGAAATCATCCGGCCAGTCCTCGAAGCTGGCGGTGAGCCTTGTGCCCCCGGGCTCGGCGTCGTCCCCCACGACGGCGTCTTCCATGGCAGCCGCCCCAAGTCCGGATCGTCAACGTCGTCCGCCGTGTGGTCGGGGGCATACTGGCGTTCTATCCCCGCTGTCCCGGTCGTCGGCGGGAGAAGGGGGTTCTGCTAAGAAGGACCAACTGATTAGAAGCCGGCCGTCATAAAGCCGGCTACCCATGAAAAGAAGAAAGAGAAGAAAAACTTACCACGGGCGAAGGGTTGGCGCGAGAATACGGCACCTTGCCGTATCGCCAGTCTTCAGCGAGCTTGCAATTTGAGATGTAGTTTACCATATACGATACCTCCGCATGAGGCATCTCCCTGGTGCTCAGCCGGCTTGGGTCAAAGCGGCCGCTCATCTGGCACATCATGTGGGGCCGGCTCTGGAGAGGAGATATCCGGCGCTCCACGAAGGCGGCCACCATGTTGGCCCCGTTCAGGCCCTCCGACTGGATCATCACCCGAAGCCGGGAGACGGCGGCGTTCCCGGCCTGAGACAGTAACCGGGACCGGAAACTCCACGAGGGCTGCCTCCCAGCCGGCGGGCCGGCTACGTAAGCCGGCAGGTTGACGTGGTCTCCTTGCTCGGCGACGTTCTTCACGTAGAAATATGATTTTTGCCAGATCTTCACCGACTGGATCAGGGGGATGGGCTGGAACGGGTTGTTCTCGCTCGCCCTCCTCATGGCGATGAAGGCCCCGCAGGGGGCGGGCACGCCCGCGACGACGGTGCCGAGTTTGCTCTGGAAGAACTCTCCCCAGAGCTCCGGCGTGGGGAGCAGCCCCAAGAAGCCTTCGCAGAGGGAGACAAAGGCCAACTGCAGCATCACCGCATTGGGCGTGAGGTGATGCGGCTGGAGGTTGTAGAACTCGAGGAAGGAGCGCAGAAATCCGCTCGCCGGAAGGCCGAAGCCGCGCAGGAAGTGCGAGCAGAAGACGACCCGCTCGCCCTCCTCCGGCGCCGGCGAGATCTCCATCTTCGGCGCCAGACGGACCCGCACGAGGTTGGCGTCGGGCAGGCGCCGAGTCTGGCGGAGGAACTCCACGTGATCCTCATGGACGTTGGAGCAGTCCCACGAGCTTGACAGCGCCACGGGAGCGAGGCGATGTGGAGCCGCGGTGGTGCTGAGACGGGAGGCTGCGGCGGCAACGAGAGGAAGAAGCAAGGATGAGAGGGGGCGGAGCGAGAGAGAGCGTGCGAACCTCTGTCGCTCCCCCTCCTCCCCCTACTTATAGGCTCGCGTGGCGAGACCGAGGAGGTACGGCGTGGGGAAGCGTGAGGATCGATCGTGCCCACCCCCCCCCCACGTCCCGCGATTACTATGCCATGATGGTGGAATAAAAACCGCCACGGGAAGGTGAGCGGCCCATGTGGGCCACGGAAGATCCGCGCTCGGACCGAGACCTGCGAGTGGCGGGCCCAGGCCTGCGGCGACGTCCCATCGCGCGCGTGCGTTGGCAGGATTTCCTCGCCACGTGGTCCGCGTCCCCGCCTGCGAGAACCGGAGCTCTCTGAAGTCGGCGTGCACAAGCAAAGCCGGCTCTTCAGGATAGGAAGATGACCAAGCTTCTCGTCCCTCTGTCCGCCTCGAGGCTCGATCAGCTTCGGGGACTACAGTCGGAGTAAATAACCATGGGTAGCCTAGCCGGCTTCCCCTGGCCCTTCTGAAAAAATTACGAGCCCGTCCGGCTCTCAGGAATCCAAGACATGGGGCCGCCTTCCCCTTGCTGGCTGTCACCCAGGCCAGCTCGAAGAAGGCGGCCCGACTTTACCCCTCATGAAGAAAACCATGGGAGGCCGACTCGAAGAAGCCGGCTCCAAGATGCCGACTCCAAGAAGCCGGCTCCCATAAAGCGGTCAAGACCGTACCCTCAAAGTTTGCACCCACCTAACGGTGGTGCGACAGGGCGTGGCTACAGTGAAGCCTGCCACCCCCGGATCCCGGAGCACGCCTGGCACAGTGCGCCGTACGGAGTAGGCATGACCCGTCCGGCGCGACACTGTTGCCATGTTGACCTTAGTGTCACCCACGACGGGCCGCCAGCGTGGCCCACAGATGGTGGGCCCCTTCAGGCAGAGAGACGCCCGAAGGCGGCCGCGCCTCCAACCAGTCAGCCCAAGACAGAGCCGGCTCCCCGCAGCCGGCTTGCCGCCTCCCTCGAAGGAGACGCCCCATTAAGGAGACAAGACGCGATGAGGCTACAGCGATCGCCCGACGGGCGGCGGCACTGTAGCCGCGCCTACCACGACGAAGCCCACATCACCAAGATGGAGCCACAGTAACCAGCCGCCGACCAGGCCCTGGACAGTGGGGCCTGCCTGTCGACCAAGGGGCCGGCAGCCGGCGGGGCCCACTAGTTGGCGGGCCCCAGCAGCCGGCGTAGAAGCCGGTGAGTGCAGTCACAGACGGCTGGGCCCCGCGCCCAGTCGGATTACCATTGTACCCCCGGGGGGTAGGCCTATATAAACCCCCCGGGGCACCCATGCAAAGGGTTCGACCCCCTGCTAGTTCTAGACACCCCACAAGGAGAAGAAGCAGGCTAGCCGTGCCCTTCTTCCTCCTCCTACCAAACAGCTCAAGGAGCATTGTGTAGCTACTTGTTCGACTAGTGAACATGCGGAGACCCCGCAGAGCAGCAGTAGGGGTGTTATCTCCAAGGAGAGCCCCGAAGCTGGGTAAGATCCGCCCGCGTGCATGTCTTCGCCTTATCCCGTTTCCAGGCACCGGCGATGTCTTACTGGCTCCCACAATGATAAGCCACCCGTTGGCATATGTCGCACCTACCACCCGACACTCGTGTTCTTGAGATTTCACGATCTTGATACCT
>NC_053024.1:678337928-678349054 GCF_003073215.2 Triticum urartu
CCGCAGCATTTTTCCATTTCTACCCTTTGCCTCCGTTGCCACCTGTCGGTGACCTCTTGAGCATATAAAAGGAGGCCCGTGTGCAACGTTGAGGGGGGTTGGCTAGCTCAGACTCACTCACGCTCGGTCTCGTTAGCTGCTGAAGTGTACTGTAGCACTTCGCGCTCCCGAGCAAGAAATCAATACAAACCACAAAGCAGGAGTAGGGTTTTACGCATCCGTGCGGCCCGAACCTGGGTAAATCGCTTGTGTGCTTCGCCTCGATTTGCTCTTTGCACGATCTCCGCCCCCGCCGAACCGAAAGGGACTCGGTCCGCCGGTCCCATAGGTGTCCGTGGATCAGTACCCCGGCAGTGATCATATCCGGGACTCCGAAGTACCTTCGGTACATCAAAACACATAAACTCATAATACCGATCATCACCGAATGTTAAGCGTGCGGACCCTACGGGTTCGAGAACTATGTAGACATGACCGAGACTCATCTCCGGTTAATAACCAATAGCGGAACCTGGATGCTCATATTGGTTCCTACATATTCTATGAAGATCTTTATCGGTCAAACCGCATAACAACATACGTTGTTCCCTTTGTCACCGGTATGTTACTTGCCCGAGATTCGATCATCGGTATCATCATACCTTGTTCAATCTCATTATCGGCAACTCTCTTTACTCATTCCTTAATGCTACATCCTGTAACTAACTCATTAGTTACATTGCTTGCAAGGTTTATAGTGATGTACATTACCGAGAGGGCACAGAGATACCTCTCCGATACTCGGAGTGACAAATCCTAATCTTGATCTATGCCAACTCAACAAACACCATGGAAGACACCTGTAGAGCATCTTTATAGTCACCCAGTAACATTGTGATGTTTGATAGCACACTAAGTATTCCTCCGGTATTTGGGAGTTGCATGATCTCATAGTCATAGGAACATGTATAAGTTATGGAGAAAGCAATGGCAGTAAACTAAATGATCATCGTGCTAAGCTAACGGATGGGTCAAGTCAATCACATCATTCTCTAATGATGTGATCCCGTTTATCAAATGACAACTCCTTGTCTATGGCCAGGAAACTTAACCATCTTTGATCAACGAGCTAGTCAAGTAGAGGCATACTAGTGACACTCTGTTTGTCTATGTATTCACACATGTACTAAGTTTCCGGTTAAGTTTATATGTCTAAGGCTAGAGCCTCCACTCAAGAAATCATGGAGTTCATTCTTGAACCCAAAGAGGCCGGAGCTAGCAAGAAGAGGAAGGAGAGGGTCAAGAAGACTGCTGCCAGAGTTTTTGGTAGATCCTCCATCATGAGAGAGCCAGAAGAAGATGAAGAGGAAGAGGATGCTGCTCCAGCACCCAAGTCACAAAATCTTATGGGAGATGCTATCAAATCAGGGGCTATTGCTTCAAAGCCCAAAACTGCTGCTCAAACCACCATGTCCAAGCCCAAGAGAAGCACCAAAAACATTCCAGCTGAAGAGAAGAACAAGGCCCCAGTGCCTGAAGCTGAAGAAGAGGATGATGAAGCCCTAGTGCTAAGAAAAGTGAAACCCAGGATTCCAGACGACAATGATGCTCATCCAGTAGATGAGGACATGAACATCAGAAAAGATGCAGGACTGAGATTGTGGAGACTGTCTGATCCTTATGCTGTGAGGAGGAGGACTGTTGTTGACTATAGGTTCCACACCAAGGAACAACAGGATTTCTATGAGACTATTCTGCTTGACAAGAAGCCAATTGTCTAAGATGTGAAATGGGTCGATTGGCAATACATTGATGAGAATGAAGACTACTTCCCAGGTGTACATGACAACTTCAGAGCTTGTGGAGTTGATGGGTTTGTGGGTCGAAAGTTGACCAAATGGAATGATGAGCTAGTTATGCAATTTTACCCCACTTCTCATTTCTATCCAGATGAAGGATAGTATGGATGTCTGAAGGTGCGAGGTACCAATAAACTATTGAAGAATGGGCCAAGTTGATCAATGCCCCAAAGGAACATGATGATGATTTGGATGTGTATGCCAAGAATAAGAAAGACCACAACTCTATGGCAAACATGTACAAAGAGATCCTTGATAATGCTTTGGAGACACACAGGCTTGGATCTGTACACTATTTGTTGTCTGGTCTACCCACTATCAACACCATCTTAAGGCATACTTTGCTACCCAAGTCTGGAGATCACAAGATGATTAGAGGACATTCCATCAACTTGCTGCAAATCTTTGATGCACCTAAAAAAAATTCAAGGTCATGAGTCTGATTGTAGAGACAATCAAGAGGACAGCAGTAGATCAGAAAAGATCTTGTGTGTATGCTCCACACATTCAGGAGCTCATCAACTCAAATATGGGCACAAGAACCTACCTATTGGACAAGGAGCACTTACCTTTGCACCCAGAACTTGAATATAACACAGCTGTGATGAATGAGAATGAACCTTCATCAGCACAAGCACAAGAGAAGAGAGCTAAGGCCAAGGCAGAGAAAGATGCAAGGATGCCAACTGTTGAATAAGCATCTCAGGTGTTCCTAAAAAGCAAACAAGATCAATTGGGTTATCTGATACAAGAAACATTGAGGATTGACAAAGGCTTGGCCACCCTGACTCTGAATCAAGAGAGCTTGGGAAGGATTGTTGAGACAAAATTCTATGATCTTGACCTCAAGGTGACTGAGATACAGACTGCAGTTGAGCAGCTCCAGGAGGAAGCTGAGGAGAGGAGAGGAAGGGCAACTACGGATGCTTTCCAGCGTGTGCTAAGGAGTCAGAGGTCTGCTGCAGTGCCAGTACCAGATTCTAGAGCTACATCGTCAACACCATCAGCTACAACTTCAGTGCCACCTCCAGCACCCACTCCACCAGTTCCAACTACATCAACAGATGCCTTCGTCCTTGGAGTTCTCTCTACACCACCTCCCGAAGACCAAGCCTGAGAGACGCATAGCACTATGCATTTTCAAACTTTTTGGTAACTTGTAGCCAAAGGGGGAGAAATGTATAGATCATAGGCTTCGAGAGAGAGTGTTTTTTCTTCTTTGTCTCTCTTGCCTTTGGTTGAACTTTATTATCTGCTTGTTTGATACTCTATGTCTGTGAGATACTTGTTTGATCATGTGTTTGATCATATGCTACTTTAATTCTTGCCTGGATGATATTATCTCTAATATCCCATATATGATCATTCACTTTGCTGTGTGATGAGTGCATGATTTTAATTTCCATCATTTTGAGAGCTCCACCAAGATGTATGTGACATGGAAGAGTGACTCATGATCCTAATCGATTGTGCATTTGCATCCAAAAGCAAATCTTAAATAATGCACAAATTTAGGGGAGCTCTTGCTTATCACATACTTCTCAAAGCGACGATGTATTTCAGTCTTATATCATTTGTCGAAGCTTTGATCTATATGTTGTCATCAATTACCAAAAATGGGGAGATTGAAAGTGCAACTATCCTTGGGTGGTTTTGGTAATTCCTAACAACATATAGCTCATTGAGCTAATGATATCTTAAGATAAATATTTCAGGAAGGCTCAATGATTGGCATGGCATGGATTAGAAATGTGGACCCCTCAAAATGCTAAGGACAAAAGATTGGCTCTAGCTTTAAAGCTGAAGACTCTACATTTTACTTTTAGTGACCCAAGATCACATTTAGTCCATAGGGAAAGCCAATACTATTAAAAGGGGATGAGGTGTTGCTTAATGGGTTGCTTGCTCAAAATGCTTAGTGATATGCTCCAAAAACCTTCAACTACTTTCTCATATCCACATATGTCCCAAACCAAAAGTCAAACTCGTCCCCGCCGAAATTTTCTATCCGGCGCCACCGAGTTCATTTGACGTAGCCACTACAGAAACCCTAGTCACTTCGGTCTTACCGATAGGGATCTCGGTCTCACCGAGATGGGATTGCAAACTCTCTATTTCCCTTCATAACATTTCGGTACAACCGAGATGAGCGATCGGTCCCACCGAGTTCGCAATGCAAACTCTATGTTTCCCTTTCGTAACGTTTCGGTCTCACCGAAATGAACAATTCGGTCCCACCGAGTTTGCCTGGCCAACTCTCTGGTTAGCTTATTACCAAAATCGGTCCCAACGAGTTTGTGTAATCGGTCTCACCAAGATTACGTTATGCTCTAATCCTAATGAAATCGGTCACACCAAGTTGACATGTCGGTCCCACTGAAAAGCCTAACGTTCACATTTTGAACTAAATCGGTTTGACCAAGTTTCATTATTTGGTCCCAGCGAGTTTGGTGATTTGTGTGTAACGGTTAGATTTTGTGTGGAGGCTATATATATACCCCTCCACCCACTCTTTATTCGTAGAGAGAGCTATCAAAACATGCCTACACTTCCAACATTCATTTTTTGAGAGAGAACCACCTACTCATGTGTCGAGACCAAGATATTCCATTCCAACCATATGAATCTTGATCTCTAGCCTTATCCAAGTTGCTTTCCACTCAAATCTTATTTCCACCAAATCCAAATCAGTGAGAGAGAGTTGAGTGTTGGGGAGACTATCATTTGAAGCACAAGAGCAAGGAGTTCATCATCAACACACCGTCTATTACCTTTTGGAGAGCGGTGTCTCCTAGATTGGTTAGGTGTCACTTGGGAGCCTCCGATAAGATTGTGGAGTTGAACCAAGGAGTTTGTATGGGCAAGGAGATCACCTACTTCGTGAAGATCTACCCTAGTGAGGCAAGTCCTTCGTGGGCGATGGCTATGGCGAGATAGACGAGGTTGCTTCATCGTGGACCCTTCATGGGTGGAGCCCTTCGTGGTCTCTCGCAACCGTTACCCTTCGTGGGTTGAAGTCTCCACCAACGTGGATGTACGATAGGACCACCTATCGGAACCATGCCAAAAATCTTCGTGTCTACATTGCGTTTGCTCCCTCCAAACTCCTCCCTTTTACCTTCATGTGCAATGTTTTACATTCCGCTGCTATACTCTTAGACTTGCATGTGTAGGTTCATTGCTTGACTAGTGCTAAGTTGCTAAAATCTGCCAAGACTTAAAATTGGGAAAATGCTAGATTTTTATTTGGTCAGTAGTCTAATCACCCCCCTCTAGACATACTTTCGATCGCTACTCATGTTTTTGCTCGTGGAAGAGGCTTAGTCAATGGGTCTGCAACATTCAGATCCGTATGTATCTTGCAAATCTCTATGTCTCCCACCTGGACTAGATCCCGGATGGAATTGAAGCATCTCTTGATGTGCTTGGTTCTCTTGTGAAATCTGGATTCCTTTGCCAAGGCAATTGCACCAGTATTGTCACAAAAGATTTTCATTGGACCCGATGCACTAGGTATGACACCTTGATCGTATATGAACTCTTTCATCCTGACTCCTTCATTTGCTGCTTCCGAAGCAACTATGTACTCCGCTTCACACATAGATCCCGCCACGATGCTGTGCTTGGAACTGCACCAACTAACAACTCCACCATTTAATAAAAATATGTATCCGGTTTGTGACTTAGAGTCATCCGGATCAGTGTCAAAGCTTGCATCGACGTAACCATTTACGACGAGCTCTTTGTCACCTCCATAAACGAGAAACATATCCTTATTCCACTAAGGATAATTTTGACCGATGTCCAGTGATCTACTCTTAGATCACTATTGTACTCCCTTGCTTAACACAGTGTAGGGTATACAATAGATCTGGTACACAGCATGGCATACTTTATAGAACCTATGACTGAGGCATAGGGAATGACTTTCATTCTCTTTCTATCTTCAGCCGTGGTCGGGCTTTGAGTCTTACTCAACTTCACACCTTGTAACACAGGCAAGAAACCTTTTCTTTGACTGTTCCATTTTGAACTACTTCAAAATCTTGTCAAGGTATGTACTCATTGAAAAAACTTATCAAGTGTCTTGATCTATCTCTATAGATCTTGATACTCAATATGTAAGCAGCTTCACTGGGGTCTTTCTTTGAAAAACTCCTTTCAAACACTCCTTTATGCTTTGCAGAATAATTCTACATTATTTCCGATCAACAATATGTCATTCACATATACTTATCAGAAATGTTGTAGTGCTCCCACTCACTTTCTTGTAAATACAGGCTTCACCGCAAGTCTGTATAAAACTATATGCTTTGATCAACTTACCAAAGCGTATATTCCAACTCCGAGATTCTTGCACCAGTCCATAGATGGATCGCTGGAGCTTGCATATTTAGTTAACACCTTTAGGATCGACAAAACCTTCTAGTTGCATCGTATACAACTCTTCTTTAGTAAATCCATTAAGGAATGCAGTTTTGTTTATCCATTTTCCAGATTTCATAAAATGCGGCAATTGCTAACATGATTCGGACAGACTTAAGCATAGATACGAGCGAGAAAATCTCATCGTAGTCAACACCTTGAACTTGTCGAAAACCTTTTGCGACAATTCTAGCTTTGTAGATAGTAACACTACTATCAGCGTCCGTCTTCCTCTTGAAGATCCATTTATTTTCTATGGCTTGCCGATCATCGGGCAAATCCATCAAAGTCCATACTTTGTTCTCATACATGGATCATATCTCAGATTTCATGGCCTCAAACCATTTCGCGGAATCCGGGCTCATCATCGCTTCCTCATAGTTCGCAAGTTCGTCATGGTCTAGTAACATGACTTCCAGAATAGGATTACCGTACCACTCTGGTGTGGATCTCACTCTGGTTTACCTACGAGATTTGGTAGTAACTTGATCTGAAGTTACATGATCATCATCATTAGCTTCCTCACTAATTGGTGTAGTAGTCACAGGAACAGATTTCTGTGATGAACTACTTTCCAATAAGGGAGCAGGTACAATTACCTCATCAAGTTCTACTTTCCTCCCACTCACTTCTTTCGAGAGAAACTCCTTCTCTGGAAAGACTCCGAATTTAGCAACAAAAGTCTTGCCATCGGATCTGTGATAGAAAGTGTATCCAATAGTTCCCTTTGGATATCCTATGAAGATTTACTTCTCCGATTTGGGTTCGAGCTTATCATGCTGAAACTTTTTCACATAAGCATCGCATTCCCAAACTTTAAGAAACGATAGCTTAGGTTTCTTGCCAAACCATAGTTCATATGGTGTCGTCTCAACGGATTTAGATGGTGTCCTATTTAACGTGAATGCAGCTGTCTCTAATGCATAACCCCAAAACGATAGTGTTAGATCGGTAAGAGACATCATAGATTGCACTATATCCAATAAAGTACGGTTATGACGTTCAGACACACCATTATGCTGTGGTGTTCCATGTGGCATGAGTTTGTGAAACTATTCCACATTGTTTTAATTGAAGACCAAACTCGTAACTCAAATATTTGTCTCCACGATCAGATCGTAGAAACTTTATTTTCCTGTCACGATGATTTTCCACTTCACTCTGAAATACTTTGAACTTTTCAAATGTTTCAGACTTATGTTTCATCAAGTAGATATACCCATATCTGCTCAAATCATCTGTGAAGTTCAGAAAATAACGATACTTGCCGTGAGCCTCAACACTCATCGGACCGCATACATCAGTATGTATTATTTCCAATAAGTCAGTTGCTCGCTCCGGAGAACGGAGTCTTAGTCATCTTGCCCATGAGGCACGGTTCGCAAGTACCAAGTGATTCATAATCAAGTGGTTCCAAAAGTCCATCAGTATGGAGTTTCTTCATGCGCTT
The DNA here is from genome assembly GCF_003073215.2 of Triticum urartu. Classification (NCBI taxonomy): domain Eukaryota; kingdom Viridiplantae; phylum Streptophyta; class Magnoliopsida; order Poales; family Poaceae; genus Triticum; species Triticum urartu. Next base: position 678,345,642 of record NC_053024.1, read on the forward strand.
TACACCGATATGACCTAAACGGCAGTGCCACAAATAAGTTGCACTATCATTATCAACTCTGCATCTTTTTGGTTTCAACATTATGATTATGTGTATCACTACGATCGAGATCCAACGAACTATTTTCATTGGGTGTGTAACCATATAAGGTTTTATTCATGTAAACAGAACAACAATTTATTCTCTTACTTAAATGAATAACCGTATTACAATAAACATGATCAAATCATATTCATGCTTAAAGCAAACACCATATAACACTTATTCAGGTTCAACACTAATCCCGAAAGTATAGGGAGTGTGCGATGATGATCATATCTATCTTGGAACCACTTCCAACACACATCGTCACTTCACCCTTAACTAGTCTCTGTTTATTCTGCAACTCCTGTTTCGAGTTACTAATCTTAGCAACTGAACTAGTATCAAATACTGAGGGGTTGCTATAAACACTAGTAAAGTACACATCAATAACATGTATATCAAATATACTTATGTTCACTTTGCCATCCTTCTTATCTGCCAATCACTTGGGGTAGTTCCGCTTCCAGTGACCAGTCCCTTTGCAGTAGAAACACTTAGTCTCAGGCTTAGGACCAGACTTGGGCTTCTTCACTTGAGCAGCAACTTGCTTGCTGTTCTTCTTGAAGTTCCCCTTCTTCCCTCTGCCCTTTTCTTGAAACTAGTGGTCTTGTCTACCATCAACACTTGATGTTTTTCTCGATTTCTACCTTCGTCAATTTCCGCATTACGAAGAGCTTGGGAATCGTTTCCGTTATCCCTTGCATATCATAGTTCATCACGAAGTTCTACTAACTTGGTGATGGTGACTAGAGAATTCTGTCAATCACTATCTTATCTGGAAGATTAACTCCCACTTGATTCAAGCGATTGTAGTACTCAGACAATCTGAGCATATGCTCACTAGTTGAGCGATTCTCCTCCATCTTTTAGCTATAGAACTTGTTGGAGACTTCATATCTCCCAACTCGGGTATTTGCTCAAAATATTAACTTCAACTCCTGGAACATCTCATATGCTCCATGACGTTCAAAACGTCTTTGAAGTCCCGATTCTAAGCCATTAAGCATGGTGCACTAAACTATCAAGTAGTCATCATATTGAGCTAGCCAAGCGTTCATAACGCCTGCATCTGCTCCTGCAATAGGTCCGTCACCTAGCGGTGCATCAAGGACATAATTCTTCTGTGCAGCAATGAGGATAAACCTCATATCACGGATCCAATCCGCATCATTGCTACTAATACCTTTCAACACAATTTTCTCTAGGAACATATCAAAATAAACATAGGGAAGCAACAACGCGAGCTATTGATCTACAACATAGATATGCTAATACTACCAGGACTAAGTTCATGATAAATTTAAGTTCAATTAATCATATTACTTAAGAACTCCCACTTAGATAGACATCTGTCTAATCATCTAAGTGATCACGTGATCCAAATCAACTAAACCATGTCCGATCATCACGTGAGATGGAGTAGTTTTCAACGGTGAACATCACTATGTTGATCATATCTACTATATGATTCACGCTCGACCTTTCGGTCTCCAGTGTTCCGAGGCCATATCTGCATATGCTAGGCTCGTCAAGTTTAACCTGAGTATTCTGTGTGTGCAAAATTGGCTTGCACCCGTTGTAGATGGACGTAGAGCTTATCACACCCGATCATCACGTGGTGTCTGGGCACGACGAACTTTGGCAACGGTGCATACTCAGGGAGAACACTTTTTATCTTGAAATTTAGTGAGAGATCATCTTATAAAGCTACCGTCGAATCAAGCAAAATAAGATGTATAAAAGATAAACATCACATGCAATCAAAATATGTGACATGATATGGCCATGATCATCTTGCGCCTTTGATCTCCATCTCCAAAGCATCGTCATGATTTCCATCGTCACCGGCATGACACCATGATCTCCATCATCTTGATCTATATCAATGTGTCGTCACATGGTCGTCTCGCCAATAATTGCTCTTGCAACTATTGCTATTGCATAGCGATAAAGTAAAGCAATTATTTGGCGCTTGCATCTTATGCAACAGAGAGACATCCATAAGGCTTTTGCCAGTTGCCGATAACTTCAACAAAACATGATCATCTCATACAACAACTTATATCTCATCACGTCTTGACCATATCACATCACAACATGCCCTGCAAAAACAAGTTAGACGTCCTCTACTTTGTTGTTGCAAGTTTTACGTGGCTGCTACGGGCTTAGCAAGAACCGTTCTTACCTACGCATCAAAAACCACAATGATAGTTTGTCAAGTTGGTGCTGTTTTAACCTTCGCAAGGACCGGGCGTAGCCACACTCGGTTCAACTAAAGTTGGAGAAACTGTCACCCGCAAGCCACCTATGTGCAAAGCACGTCGGGAGAACCGGTCTCGGCGTAAGCGTACGCGTAATGTCGGTCCGGGCCGCTTCATCCAACAATACCGCCGAACCAAAGTATGACATGCTGGTAAGCAGTATGACTTATATCGCCCGCAACTCACTTGTGTTCTACTCGTGCATATAACATCAACACATAAAACCTAGGCTCGGATGCCACTGTTGGGGAACGTAGTAATTTCAAAATTTTCCTACGCACACGCAAGATCATGGTGATGCATAGCAACGAGAGGGGAGAGTGTTGTCTACATACCCTCGTAGACCGAAGCGGAAGCGTTGACGCAACGTAGAGGAAGTAGTCGTACGTCTTCCCGATCCGACCGATCCAAGCACCGTTACTTCGGCACCTCCGAGTTCTTGGCACATGTTCAGCTCGATGACGATCCCCGGGCTCCGATCCAGCAAAGCATCGGGGAGGAGTTCCGTCAGCACGACGGCGTGGTGACGATCTTGATGTTCTACCGTTGCAAGGCTTCGCCTAAGCACTGCTACAATATGACCGAGGTGGAATATGGTGGAGGGGGGCACCGCACACGGCTAAGGAACGATCACGAAGATCAACTTGTGTTCATGGGGTGCCCCTTGCCTCAGTATATAAAGGATGGAGGAGGAGGAGGCCGGCCAAGGCTAGGTGCGGCCAGGATGTGGAGTCCTACTAGTACTCCAAGTCCTAGTAGGAGTCCACCAAGGGGGGAGGAAGGGAGAAGGAAGTGGAGGAGAAGGAAAGGTGGCCGGCCCCCTTTTCCCTAGTCCAATTCGGACTAGAGGGGAGGGGGGCGCAGCTGCCCCTTGGCCCTTTCTCCTCTTCCCACTAAAGCCCATCAAGGCCCATTGCTTCTCCCGTAACTACCCGGTACTCCGAAAAATACCCGAATCACTCGGAACCTTTCCGATGTCCGAATATAGTCGTCCAATATATCGATCTTTACGTCTCGACCATTTCGAGACTCCTCGTCATGTCCCCGATCTCATCCGGGACTCCGAAC